>NW_027176395.1:2537351-2601487 GCF_023349555.1 Cebidichthys violaceus | reverse complement strand
ACAGTGCTGCTGGGTTCACTTCTTCCTGTGTGTGTGTGTGTGTGTGTGTGTGTGTGTGTGTGTGTGTGTGTGTGTGTGTGTGTGTGTATAGCACTGTAGGAAAACATAGTGCTGCATGTGTGTGTGTCCTCTCATTTGCACTACACAACTTCCGCTTTATCATAGTGTTCTGCCTTAACTGGTTTGACAATGTCAGTGTTTTACTGTCCATTAAATTGTATTCACTTAAAAACACTTCATTATTCTCAAGCATGTTCTGCAGTGTAATCAAACTAACAAATTGCTCTCAATAGCTCAAGTGGTCTTCAACGGCTCGTTGAGTCGAACATGCAAAAGGGCTTAAAAGGCCCTTCACACAATGTCATGAAGCAAGAAGAATCGGTATCGATAACAGAAGGCGGGACTTCTCCATGAGTCTCGGCCCTTTAAACTGAAACTGAAAGCTGGTCGCTGACAGTTCAAGCAGGAGTACTGAAATTCAAATTTAGACTTTAGACTCATGACTCAGGTTCGACAGAGAGTCAGCCTCATGTACCCACAGCAGTCTAAGACTCGGGTGGAGTCTTGGCAACTCACAACGTGGAAAGAAAAATCCTTCTACCCCTTCCCCTCCCTCGCTCCCCAAACTGGAATTTGTTCTTTTTGCGCAACTCAACCGGAATCTCCTGTAGCAGGAAGTACACGCCGGCCTATCTCCTCTGGCTGAGACATTGTGCGAGGAGAGCAAGGAGAGAGAGAGAGAGGAAGAGACGCTCAGAGGGTCACGATGGGTGGAGACCCTCACCGACAAAACGGCAACAATCGGCCGCACTGTGCCGATGTACAGTACAGAGCAAACTAGGCAGGAATAAACAGCGGTCGAAACAATGAAAAGAACCAAACTGCTTGGTGACGGGATGAAGGAGGGCTGCTGAGAAGTAAAGGAAACGTTAGAAGGAGTCAGTAGGATGTCGTGGAAGAAGCACTGTGATGGAAACTATAGGAAGAAAAGATTAAAAAAAAGGGGGGGCGGGGGGTAGGGGGGGCGGAGGATGTCTGGTGTTTAGCCGCCTCGTTCCTGGAAGTACGGAGGGGTTTTCTAGTGAAACTTACCGTCTTAAGCCGCTTCACTGCATCCTCGCAGATGTGCATGCCTCGGGACTCCTCCACCTCCACATGTCCCAGGTACTGCAGGGCACAGAGACAGACAGAGGGAGAGAGAGACAGTGAGCAATGCTGGGACAGACCTTTCCTGTGGCTCTCTCTTCTCAAGTAAGGTTACATGAATAAACTCTGCAGTGAGATCGGCTATTTAAATGAGTCAAGACCGTCTAATATCCCCTGGTAGGCTGGTGATTCATACACCTAATTAATTACCACGTTGAGGTCAATCGCAGTTCAACTGCTCCCTAGTTGATCTCTAATTCTGTCCTTAGAGAAAAACGCTAAACGCTTCCCTGAGAAATGCAAACGGACGAGTAAATCTAACAGCAAGTGTGTGATTCTACGAGGAAGAGATTACACGAGGAGAACAAACGCATGGGGGGGGGGGGGAGCTGCCGTTTCCTCGTATGACGAACATCACAACACAACTAAGATCAGGCCGCTTGATCACTTTCTGCTGATTGTGTAATCTTCAAGGCCTCCCGCAGTGAAAACAGGTGGGGAATAGTGGAGCAACGGACCGTAGTTGATCTGTGGAACGCTTTTTGGCCGGTATTCAGTAAAAACATGAAATAAGCGCTTTCTGGCCTCTGATCCCCGATGACAAATCCGACAAAAAGGATCTGTATCGGCTGATATGGTTAAGTGACGATGGGCAATCGCATTACGTATAACATTAACCTTCAAGGATAAAGAAGCAGAGGCCCTATTTCAACACGTATGCCGCATATATAATGACACGCAAGTGAGATAACATCTAGAATCTAACTAATAGGGAGACGAGACGCATCAGGATCTGTCAGAATCAGCTCAGGGGGGAAACCCTGAGCTCCAACCATGTAACAGCCCACATGAGGACATGAGGACATGGAGGACTTTAACTGAATGAACGGAAAAGGCTGCCTCCTCCTCCCTACCTCCCTCCCTCCATCCATCCCTCCTAGACCTGAAGCAGCATCACACCCTGCTGTGTGTCACTCCAGAGTCACAACCCTGACCGCCCCAGTAGCTATTGTGCGTTCGGGGCGGAGGAAGTCCTTACCCTTTCCTTATAGACACACACATACACACACACACACACACACACACACACACACACACACAAACACACACAAGCTGACCCACGCCTTTCACCCCCCCCCCCCCCCCCCCCCCCGCCCTCCGGCCCTGCTATTTTAAGAGTGTGACACCACAGCTGTGAGTCACACTCTCGCCGTGTTAGAATACACGTGTGTGTACACACACACACACACACACACACACACACACACACACACACACACACACACACACACACACACACACACACACACACACACACGTTAACACACGGACAGTACTGATGCGCGGAGGCAGCTGGGGGATGTGAGGACATTGAGAGCAGCAGCGTCGCTAATAAGGGATCAGGAGACGAGGAGCTGAGGTGAGATGAGTGAGACGCAGAGGAGTGTCACAACAGATGCTTGGTGTAGCGTCGTACTCCAGCAGCAATCTGGAGGCGGAGACGTTCACATGTACACAGATGCACTCAATCCAAGCAACTTTAAAAAAAAATAAAAATAAATAATGAATATCTCCCGAGCTGTTTGTCGTACATGTGTAGGGTAATTTGGTTCTGAAATACAGGTCGGTTTGCGGGCCCACTCCGGGATTAGTTCTAATCCCGGAGTGGGCCGGGATTAGATTCAGTTTATACATCATGATGTTTGTGTTCTTGTGCCGTCGCTGCTTCTGCGCCGTTTGTGTTCGATGAGGAAAGACGAGAGCTATTGTATTTACATTGTCCAGCTGTAGAGGGCCAGCAGCGGTAAGATGCGCAACCCCGGGATGCTCCTACTTTCACAATATGTAAACGTTTGGAGCGGCCGACGATAAGGAGGACAAGGAGGACAAGGGTCAAGACAACGGACTGACTGAATAAAAGAACAGCCCAAAACAGCAGTTAGCTTCATACTATAACAGCTCAGCTGGCTCCTTCTAAAAGGTATCACAACACACATCAGCCCCTCTAGCTACAAAACTCCTTTCCAATGTGTGAATATCTGCAGACACTCATTTCCATATGAATAAGTCTACATGGATCTAAACGTACCAAGGACGTATAAACTCATTTCCTTCTCCGTTGTAGTTGGTAAGCAACACGCGTGAGCAATTTAATCTGCTCTCGCATCCATCTCCAGGCTTCAGCCGTCTCGTAAGACTGACATTACCATACAACAAAAAAAGCAAATCAACATTTTTCCGCCTTTGACGATCACCTTGATGAATAATTGTCTGTCACTGCAATTTCAGCTGGAAGGCAAAAACGTACACGTACAAAAAAAAAAAAGGGGGGGGGGGGGGGGCAAAAACGCAGATGTGGATCAGTGGAGAATTGCGTCAAAGAGGGAGTGGAGGAAGCCCCCAAACCACAACATTAAAGGCTCATCCCCCCCCCCCCCCCCCCCCCCCCGTTTTCTCTCCACACCACTTTGAAACAACCGTTCTCCTCCTCCTCCTCCACTGCATCTCCTCTCCTCCCCTCTATCGGCCGCTCTTTAGTGCGGCAGTCGGTGATCATTTCACTGCGACTACTCCAGCCCACACTCGACTGGGCTCCTCTGAGGCACCTAAGAGCAGGGGGTGGGGGACACACACACAGAGGAGTAGCATGGTAGGTTGCACCCGCACGAAGAAAGCCAGTGCAGAGGTAAGAGGTAAAAAAAAAAAAAATGGTGGGGGAGCGTGAGAGGCTGCAGAAGTATGTGAAGGAAGGAGAGTGAGAGATAAAGCTCATGTTCTTTTTGACTCAGCGACTGCTTACGAGAAGACTTTTAGACTAGACCCTACAGCGATGATCTACCGAGTTTAAGTAAGGTTTGGTGGTTACAATCACACAGCAGTGGTTTGTCTTTCGGTGTTCTTTAAGAAAATGAAAAGGAACCTGCAGTACTTTAATGAAGCCTCTTTTACAATATTGTGTCTTTAAGGACAAACGGCAAAGACAATGTGCCCGCTTGAAGAAAGCGGTGAATAAAAAGAAATGTGAGAAAACAAATCTAGCTCTGAGTACAGTGAAGGGAGACAATTTATGGGAAGCAGGTGGGGGAGGGAAGGTGTATGCGTGTGTGTGTGTGTGTGTGTGTGTGTGTGTGTGCGCGGTGAGGGGACATTTGGAATACAGCTTAGAGGAGATCCTGAATCTAGGGCGTTTCACACCGGTTGAGATGAGACTTGAAGCCATGAACCGACGCACTTCGACACCCGCTCCGCATCACCGTACCTCCCTTATACTCCTCTCACGGTCACTTCCACCTCCCTCCGCTTTTAATAATTTTTTTAATTCTCTTTTTCTTGCTTCAAAGAAAACAGGCTAAAGCAAACCCAGGGGCGGCATCGACACCATAACGCCTTCATGTAATGGAGCCTACAGTCCACATCCGCTGAGCAGCCACAGCGTTCACATATTAGAAGGAGAACTTTCTACTTTCTCCACTCTGTGGTATTTAATTCCCCTTTATTCTGAGTGAGGAGAGCATTTTGATCCCTTGCGATAAGAGGAAGTGTACCGTTGCAGTTCTGTTTGCAAAAAGTGGAAGGTTTTTGTTGCCAAAACACAGCAAACTCTGCACTCCAGCACAGCACCGAAGACACATACTGCGAGTAGAAAGACACTGCATGATGAGAACGAACGAGTCGAGTCTTATCGCAGTGCCTCCTGACTTTGTTATTTGTCAGCGACAACGAAACAGTTTCTTTAATTCTGCACGGTTCACCCGATGATTCAAGCGGTTTTGATTACTCTCGGAGGCCAGATATCCATTATGTGTGCACACATCCCACGGGTTTGGAAGGCTACAGCGAAGAAAAAGCGAGATAAAAGCTGTGCTCACTGTCTCTGAACGCTTGTGATTAATCACAAGCGGCGTCCTTGGGGAGCCCGGCAGCATGCAAGTTTCTCAGAGGTGTGAGTGTGCCACAATAAGGCCAGCACTGCACTCCGTGTGTGTGTGTGTGTGTGTGTGTGTGTGTGTGTGGTTTGGTATGCAGGTGTGTTCATGTGTGAGGGAGAGTCACCTTGACTGCAAAGCTACATTTGCCGCTGCGGACGGCCTCCTCGTCCGTCTGCCACTGGTGCGGCCGACTGGACTCCGGCACGTAGACGTCTTTCTTCCGCCGGAAGCTCTGCCGTAGCTTATTCATCGCTGAGCTCCCTGTGAGTGGTGAGAGACATCTTTATTAAGCAACGATAACAGTCCGTACGTCTGGGATATGTACCAATTCACGTGCAACGGCGTATGTCGACACGAGGTCCCGTGTTCGACAAGGAGCCGGCGATAGTGCAGAGGCTACACGTTGCCACCAGAGTACCAGGCTGTAAATAGGAGCGCTGTAAACACCGACATCAGCGCACAAGACAATGAGCTGTTGTCTCTCTCTGACTCACAAGGAGGAACAAAAGAGGTGAAGTCTTTGGAGTCAAGGCAGCCCAAAATAAAAGGGAACAAAATACACTGAGGGCAGTTTGCTGCTGTGCTGAGAGAACGTTTTACCTGTTGAGTTTACCACAGTATATATATATATATATATATATATATATATATATATATATATATATATATATATATATATATATATATATATATATACATGACAATCCAGAATATTTACATACACTGTTAAGAATCCACATTTCTGATTTCAGGCTTCTGCAGGAAATTTACTGACAATATTTCCAATCCAATTAATAAATAAATAAGAAATAAAATGAACTTCCCAAACTTCCCATTCTAAAACACCCCCCATAGTTTACAAAGCCACTTACTGGTCCAGCTTTGGACCAAATTGAACTAGCTTTTCTGTACAAGTTTAGAGGGTTTATGAGCAACTTTATCAGTGTTTACTTTTGGTTTAACCTCCAAATAAATTGGTAGCTAATCTGACAAAACTATTGCTTTATTTTTCACTGGTCATCATGTTTGTTGCCCCGTCAGAACCTCTTTAATGATCTCACTGCGTATTTTATTTTATGACTTATTTCCAAGAACACAAATCTGTTGGTTAAATCAACTTATGGATAAATTTACAAAGTCTCATTTTTAGTCGACTAAGAATTCCTTAGTCAGAACCGCTGAGTCAAGGACTCACTTCAGCGCAGGTTCAAACACTCTCTCCATTCTCTGAAAATCTTAAGACGGCACAAATAATTAGGCTAAAAGCACTAATTTAAACCGGTGCATGTATGTCTTCTTGGCTTTGGGAGGAGATTAGGCGGCAGAAAGAAGGGGGAAAAAAGCAGAGACCCAATTAAAAGTTGCTGATCCAAACTAGAAGTGAGAGGTGCATCCATCACCGAGAGCCGGGCTCACGTCTCTCTGAGCAGAGCCCGTAACCGAGGAACAGGAGTCAGTCAGCCGTGCAAATCGGACTTTTAACATTGAGCGGCACATTCTCCTTGACTAACAAGTTGCACCCACGAACTTCAGAGCTGATGAGGATCGGGCGGGATTAAAGGTCTGTAATCCAGGAGAGCTGACTGTCCGCACACACACACACACACACACACACACACACACACACACACACACACACACAAAAGAACAAGCAGCAACATAGCAGCGTTCACTCGCACACATATGCATCGACTTAACCACACAGACACACACACAGACACACACACAGACACACACACACACACACACACACACACACACACACACACACACACACACACACAGGCCTGAGCAGCCTGTTTGCATAATGAAACCTGTCCTGGGAGCCGGTACTGGCTGGGGGTAGACAGTGTGTTTGAGGTGAAGCTCTCTTATCTGTCCGTGCCAGGCTCCAGCTCTGTGGGCAGCACACACACAATGGAGCTTTCAGCGCTGACCAGGCCCGCCGACACGCCGACACACACACACACACACACACACACACACACACACACACACACACACACACACACAAACACATCAAACTTCCTGCTGTCACTAAAAGGGGCGACCCGGAGTGGACCACGGAGCCCGGGAAAACTCCTCGAGAGCCTCTGCCAATGCGAATTAGCATATTTCTGCACTTCAAATAGACTGAGCGCACACACACACAAAAAAAGTTAACACATGATAAACTAAGTGAAATAAGTGGTAGCACAGCTAGCCTTGCAAGGCAAATTCAAGAAGAGATTTTGTCTGGAGCTAGTTGGTGGATTTCTGTCGCCATGTTCGATGAAGACGATTGTGCGGCACATCTAATACCTATGTTTCTACTGTGTGCGTTCTCTGCAGCGTCATTCATAGAAAGACAATCACGACTGCAGGTAAGACACACACACACACACACACACACACACACACACAGACCCGCTGAGCCGTCTGTAAAAGGAGGCAGAAGTGTCAACTTACCAGGTGTAAAGCAAGGCGCTCGGATGTGTGAAAGCACCTGTTTTGTAGTAAGAAGCCAAGTGTCACGATAAAAAAACGAGCCCAGTCCGACTTCTAGTGTGTGTATAACAGTGTGTGTGTGTGTGTGTGTGTGTATGTGTGTGCAAGTCGTAGCCTGCAGTAGAGTGAAGTGTTTGAAAACAAGACGACCGAGGAGGAAAAAAAAAAAAAAAAAAAACATTGCTTCATCCCGCCGTCCCGCTCTCTCGTAACACACTGGTTTATTTAGGTCATATCATGTTTGGGCTCACTGCAGTGCCAGTGACAGGCGGCATGCTTCCAGCCTGCACAGGGAAGAGGAGGAGCAGCAGGGAAACACATTTGTCTGCTCCGGAGCACCTCGTCTCTGGCGCAACTAATTCAAAAGCGTTTTGTTTTCCAACGTGAAACGCAGGCTTTAATCAGAAAATGTTGTCCAGAACACGTTGAAGCTGCACTAATCTCTATATAAGCGACGGATCAAGTGACTGCTTGTATGTAAAGGCGTCGGTCACGGCGACAAACGGCCGAGATGAACGTCTTGCAACGTGTGTTTTTCGGTGTTTTGTGCACGTTTGTAATCCCGACGGACTAACAGAGGAATAGTTCCACTGATCGGAACTTGACAGCTTTCTGTCCCCGAGCCTCGAGTGTCTGCAGAAGAGCAAGTGTTGTTGTTTTTTTCCAGTTTGTGCCAGCTGGTTGTTGCATAACTCCTCTAAAAAAGAAGGGGTTTTTTTTGACATGAAGGGGTTTGGTGAGGAAAGCCTCTCAAATAACTGGTGGTAAATTCTGGGATGGAAGAAGCCACCAGCTCAGACTGAAGAGCAGGAACAAAAGGACATTTTCCTGCCAGGAAATCTCATTTTAGGAAAAAAAAAAAAAAAAAAAGTCTCTTTAAATTGATCCCTGGGACAGACGGAGAGAGATACTGTTACTAGGCCGATGTCTGAACATGAATGCCTCTTTCTCACAGCGTTTTACTAAACTCACCTTTTAAATCACTTAACACTTATGCCAGCTTACAACCCACACACACACACACACACACACACACACACACACACACACACACACACACACACACACACACCTTCTCTCCGCCGCTGCAGAGAAGAGGAGAGCAGGAATGGAAGTGAGAGCACATGAAGTCGTGTGCGTGGGAAAGAGAGCGTACGTTTGTATTTGTGTATGTGTATATATATATATATATATATATATATATATATATATATATATATATGTACGAAATGTTTGCGCTCAGCCAAGCATATGCACCTGCAGCGCCAGTGTTCAACATGAGTAACCGTTTGCAGGAATGTGATATGAACACCCCAACGACATGTGAACATCTTCTCCTGTGAAGAAAAAAGGCCTCCGGCTCAGGGCGTCCCATTCCTACGATGTCTGCGCTTTTTGACCCGTTTCCCTCCTTTCAGGCCGCGTGTAGATCCGCATTCTCATCGATTCAAACCAGATCCCCTGAACCAGACTGGCTCTGGACCCGTCTGTTTATGTACCGCTTTCAAATGAGAGCATTTATCATAACAAAATGTAGATGGAAAGAGAGAAAAAAAAAACGTCAGCAAAAACCTTTTCATAAACTCGACAAGTGAAGTACTTTTGGCAGCAAAGTGTAGCAGTGAGGGGGGAAAGTCTGGCTGTCGCCCGGTGCGGCGTGTTTGGGTGGGTGGGTGGGTGTGGGTCATGTGAGGTGGGTTTAGCCCCGCGAGTCAGAGAGATGAAGGCAAGGAGGGAGGGAAGGCGAGAGGCAAAGATGGAGCACCAAAATCTGACACGGTGAAGTGAAAAGAAGGGGAAAGCTAGAAGAAGAGGCAGGAGGGACAGATGGAAGTAATCATGAGGATGGAAAAGAGTCGGAGGTTTAGGATCAGGAGAGAGAACAGCTGAGAGGAAGCTAAGAAAGGTTTGTCTTAGTTCCAGACATTTCCTCCTTTGTTTTTAACCGGATTAAAAATCAAACCAACGCAAAACAAGGAGGTTAATCAAACCTGCGGTGAAACAGACAGTAACAGCTTCTGACTCAAATACTGAATCTGTGAAGGCAAATACTTTACATAGGTTTTATGATCCGTGTCGGCATCAACGGCGCCGGTGTTACCCTTTCAAGTGAGGCAGCGAGACAACTTCTACATGTTGCCGTTTGTACATCTACAAAGCAAAAGTCGCTGCGGTGCACAACGCACCGTTTTCCCAAGCGAGCGTCCCTCTTTGTGCAACACGCGATGTTTCCTGTCTGCGCCGGCTTTGGATTTATTTATCTGCCTCTTCATGACTGACTTCTTTGGCAGAATACCGATGTTTTGGTCCAATTACTCACTGGGACGGAACAAACTAAATATGCCAGAAACGAAAAGGTACTTTTAACACGTTGTCTCATCATCGTGTCAGAAGACAACGACGTGTCCAAGAACCAACCGGAACATGAAAACAATACTTTTAATGTCCTTATTCTAAACTACAAAAGGGAGTAAATGGGAGGACAGAGAGGCATGGAGGGGGGGGGGGGGCTGGGAGAGAGGCTTTTGGACCTGAACCCTGCTGGAGCTGTCACAGCTCCTCTAGTGCGGTGCAGTGAGGGTCTCTGGCTGTTCTCCTACCAACACTAATGAGGACCATTACACAAGGCCCGTGTATACTCTGTGTGTTCATGTACACAGGAAGGAGCGCTGGTGAATGACAAAAAAACAACATGGAGCTCTCTAAAGCCTCTCGCATGCAATATCATCGACGTACTCAGCGGAGGATTATTACGGTCATAAGCACACGGAGTCAACAATGGTGGTAAAGTGCGAAGACAGGAACACTGAGAGGAGGGGAGACACGGGACAAACAGGAAAGTAAAGAGATAGAGGAGGAAGTGGAGAGGAGGAGCAGGACTTTTCCTTCAGTCAGTGCTGTGCTGCTGCTGCTGCTGGCTGGAGATGTAACAGTATTTGAATAATCTCTCCAGGAATGGAAAACTGATTAATCCTTGCAGAAGGATCCTAGGGATGAGTACTGCGGTTGGGTTACAAAAAAAAAAAGAAGAGAGAGACGAGGAAGGGAGGGAGGGAGGGAGGGAGAGGCTAAGGGAGCGAGTGAGCGTGAGAGAAAACGGGCAGCAATTCAAGACAAAAAAAGGCCCCACTGTCTCCTTTCACGACTTGTGCCAGCCGATACTCTTCGTCCTATTTTACTCTGCTCAGGGAGCGCCATGTTACCCGTGTTCAGGCCGGGTCTACAGCTGGGAGAGCAACATAGACGGGATAGCCCTGGATCAATGAGGCCGGCCATGCGGAACGCACAGCGCTCCTATCTGCTGAGCCCCGTTATCGGGCGACTTGAGGCGATAGTGAGGTCTGTTCTGCTCCCAAAACGGCCGCATGAACAGAGAATTTGAAAAATGCCGTTACTGTGGTAATCCAATTTTCCGGCCCCTGCTTTGTGGCTTGGCATGCTTATGTAAAAAAAAAAAAAAAAAAAGTGTGCAGTGCATCAAAAGGGAACGCTAGGCACACAAGGGAAACGAGGAACCCCAATAGCCAGGATCCAGGACAGACTGTGGGGACCAGGATCAGGGTCAACAGCGACGGCAGAGGGGGAAGTAAACCGGCCCATCTCTCTGTGTTGTTATTACTGTACAACAAATACAATCACATTCCCAGACATGTAACGGCATTGCTCAGGGCTGCAATAGATTTAATGACAGTCTGATATTGACATTTCAAGTTCAAGAGAACAATGTGAGATGGGGCGTCCGGCCGATTCCCTTCATTAATGCCAATCGTTAGCGCTAACCCCTGAATGATATAGTCTGGGTCACATGCATTAGCACACAATTAATTACTGCATCACAGTTTGAAACTCAGTGAGCAGTTTGACCTGAATGGAGTCTTTTGGAATAACCACAAATAGAGAGTTGGTTGGTTTCTCTCAAGAGAGCCACATTTGGTCCAGATGTCTCATACGAGCTGTGCATGCGTGGCACCGGCAACATTGCTGGTTTGAGCGATCACTTCAGTGATTAAGCCGAATCAAAACCACTCAAAAACGGACAAATGTCAGGCGATGTACTGGTCGTAGTGCTGCTTTAATAAAATGATCTTTCTCAACATGCAGCAAGTGAAGCAACAATTGAAATATTTGTTATAGGCCATTAGTAATAAAAGATCTTTCCTCATACGTGTTTTGTTAAGGTTTTATAACTACTTTACTTTTTTTTCCTGTTAAAAGATGTTTTGCCGTTATTGATCCCCAGAGGAGAAATAGCAGCACAAGGACAACTTACATAAAGATCGAAATTTGGATCACCCCAGCCTTCATCACAGCCAATTACTGTAATTGACTTCAAAAGGCTGGACATAAAATAACTAGCATGAAAAGGAAAGAAAACAACTCAACGATATATAAAACAGCAGCAGTCACGGTGTGTCCAAGCGGCTGGAAACAGAGACCGTCGGTAAACAAGTGTAACTCATCGCAAGCTGCTCTCTGCTTCTGTGATCTGAACAATAATCAGAATCACTTCATCTGCCAGGTCCAGCGTGTGACCCGACATGTGATCCACAGACACAACCTGACACCATGACGAAAAGATGGACGCTCATCCAACAGGACAGGTGCAAAACAATCAAGACCAGCAGACCGTAACGTCCTGTTCTGTCAACATCAGCCAAATGTACAAAAAGCACAACTGGCTTGAGAGCAAGCTGAACTAATAAAACTACTGAAACGTGCCTAAGTCAGCAGGACGCCGCGTCGTCTTTATTCCTGAAAAGCATCTATTTTAGGAGCCAGAGCGAGAGAGAGAGAGAGAGAGAAAGACAGAGAGAGAGAGAGAGAGAGAGAGAGCGACGAGGCCTCGCGGTACTGATGGGTGGTTCTCCACAGAGGAAGGAAATGGTGGGAATAGGAGCGCTGGCTACTGTTTTGCACGGCTCACTCGCTTCCTCGTCCGCCACTGAATCATTTCGGAGCCCTTCAATCTGTTCCCTGCCCCCAGCGAGACACGGCGACCTCCGCTTCCTGAGTACACATGGCTGATCGGGGTTGAGGGTTGAGACAGAGAAAGAAAATAGAGCCCCGAACTGCTGCACGGGGGATATTGAGTTGCTCTAATTGTGTGTGTGTACATCAGTATCTGGCTTTATGTGTGCCTGTGTTTGTGTGTGTGTGTGTGTGTGTGTGTGTGTGTGTGTGTGTGTATCTAGGAGCGGCCAAGCGTGGTATTAAGGGGGGGGGGGGGGGGGCCCAGTCCAACAGCAAGTCAACCGGCCGGCCGTAGCGCCACACATCACTTTGGGCAACAGCTGAGGCCACATTTAAACAGCCGGGGCAGTACCCTGGCACCAGGGAGTGGCAAATCACTGTCACTGCGTCAGCTCCCCTCAGGCATGCCCCGGCGATGATTCACAGACTGAATCAATGGGCCGGGTCTCTGGCCTGGATTCCATCATAACAGCACACATCCAGGAGGCATCTGTAAGATTTACCGAAGATTTTGACCCCCCCCCCCCCCCCCCCCCAAAAAAACAGCCTTTTTTGTGATTGTTTTTCAAAATGTCTTGCCAGAGGTTGCTGGTATGTCAAATGGAGTGGAGTTTTGATTAAAAGAGAGCTGTAAACGCTATAGTCATGGTGACTGAAAGCCTGCTAGTGGGGGAGGGGGGTTGGTGTAGTGGTCTGAGTGCCCCAACTCCATCAATCCTGGTCACTCTTTATGGGAGACTGCTGCTCAGAACACAATAGGTGCCAACTAGCATGGCTGCCATGGGAGGACGTCTTTATCAAGTGGCTGTGAGTTTGTACAAAAAAAAAAAACAGCCATGTGCTCCTTTCTCTTAAAGTGAGAGGAATCTCTGTCCTCCTCATTCGTTGTGCGGACTGTGGGACGGAAGCTCAACCTCCTCACAGGCGATCACTTTGTCGCCCCCCCCCCCCGACTCCAGAAGTGACCTCTGTTAGGAAACTCTGAGTAAACCTCGGAGCGAAAAAGCTACTCATGAAAACCATGTTTACTTTTTCCCCTTGACATCACTGCAACACACACACACACACACACACACACACACACACACTCAAAAACACAAAGCTTGCGCATACACACACATGCACAAGTGAGACGGACGACCACAGCGCCTCATGGCCCCAGAGCCAAAATGGCTCCATTATTAGGTTTTTTGCTGTTCTTTGAGAGAAGTACGGTGCCATTACCATGTCAAACACTACACACTGGGTATTCTACCAAAGCACTGCAGCGACCTGAAGAAACACGTGGATGACAATGTTACATATTCACCAGGCCTCAGTTAAAGCGCTGTTAATACATGATCTATTAATCCTACTCATGGCCGGCTCACAACAGCCAGCGTTAGCGCATTTATAGAGTCTCAGAGATAGAGAGACGATCTAAGATTGCAGTTTACATCCCGGGGGCTGAGCCTGAGCTCATATATTAAACAGCACATATACAAACCGATGGCTGAACTTCCCGGATCAGTATGGATACTGCGAGTTTGTGAGCTCGGGGGAAACCCGAGCCCAGAGAACGTGGGTTAGTGAGTAGTTGAGAGACAGTCACAACCTTTGGTTAAAGTCCCATGTGTCAACATTCACTTTACAACCAGCCGAAGTAGAAGTCTACGGCAAGCAAGCCCCACAAACTCGCACGCGGTTTCCGTCAAGTCAAACAGGTCTGGTTGTCTCTGGCATGAAAACAGACTTCCTCCAGAGCGGCTGACTCACAGGAGAAAAATGACACGTCAAAAAGATGACGTAATCAATAGTTAGGCGATGCGTTTCGGGCGGTCGTGTGGCGGACGTCACGCACGCCTGTCACTCAGCGCTTCCTGTGCACCAGCAGCACGGTCGCGTCTGATTTGAACCACATCGGGGGGAGAGCGACAAGTGTTCGGCGGAGCTTTTGAAACGCATTCATTACCGCTGACATACGCAGCGCGCTGCCGCCTCTGCTCCTAACGGTGGAAAAAAAAACAACGCTTTCAATTTAACCACCGATCCAACGTATACGGTGTAAACCTCCAGGACGTGATCAGGAATCACAGGAAGTCTCTCAAAAGAGCCGAGAGACGCCTTGAGCCACTTTACTTGATTTAAGTAAAAGTGTCATTAAATTGACAGAAAAACAGCGAGGTTGAAACCCTTTTTATTGGACCACACGTTGGTCTTTAAGCCAATTGTGACACCTTCCAGTGAGTGTAAACATGCTGCTTAGGGTTACTTTAACGGGGAGAAGTCAAAGGCGCCTGTTTGCTGCTTATCCTCCTCCCTACAGTCCTCCTCTCAGCCTTCTTCCTTCCCCTTCGGTTAAGGCGACCCAGAGGAGACGTCTGCTTTAAAGAACTTTATGATTACAGGGCACTGACTCGCAGCGATGCCACTGGTCCGACGCTCACTTAGTATCAACGTTTATCCATTAAACGAGGCGACCGTTTTTTTGCGATTCATCGTTCACATTTAAGCATCAAAGAAAAAGAAAAAAAAACCCCGCAAAGAATGAAAAGTGATGCGGTG
Organism: Cebidichthys violaceus; assembly: GCF_023349555.1. Classification (NCBI taxonomy): domain Eukaryota; kingdom Metazoa; phylum Chordata; class Actinopteri; order Perciformes; family Stichaeidae; genus Cebidichthys; species Cebidichthys violaceus. Next base: position 2,586,410 of record NW_027176395.1, on the reverse strand, counting down.
ATCAGAGCCAATTAGTTTGCTCCCCAAATGAGCTTCAGAGGCGATCCAGGAGGAATTAAACTGCATAGGGATTATTTCTCTACCCTATAAGTGGTGCGATTGCATAAAGAGAAAGTTAAAAATCGGGCTGTTGGTGATGGTTCGTAGACGCTTTATAATAAGCTCGTATTTGGCCGTTATCCCGGCAACTGTAAGGGATAACTAAAAGCTGGCTATTATTATTATTATGCCAGTTTCATAATTGCTATCCAACTTCTTGGTAAACAGACATTACAGAGCACACAGACACTTTTGACAGTAAAGCCACAGTGTTACTACATATGATGCAAACCCAGCCTGTGTGCTAATATGAAAAGCAGAGCGATGTGGACGCAAGACGCAGAAGGAAGGCAAAGAATATGTTCCCTGCTTCGATAACTAAGATTAATAATCAGAATTTGAAGCTAAATAATCAGGATACTTTCAGCCGAGAAGGAAACGTCGAGCAAATAACGTCCATATACCATAAAAGTGTCTTTGAGTTGTATTTATGGGGCTAGAAAAATCATTTAGGCGAGCTATGCGAGTGTATAAGAGGCGAGGAAAGCCCCGCGGTGAGGAATGGTGTCAGTGTGTGTGTGTGTGTGTGTGTGTGTGTGTGTATGTGTGTGTGTGTGTGTGTGTGTGTGTGTGTGTGTTCACGGTGTTCTCGGAGTGAGGAAGGCCCGTCACTCTCCACTGCTCTCCCAACCAACATCTACACATCGCTGTGGGGGGAATGTATTCGGCTGTGGCTTTTAAAACGCGGCGCTGCTCGCTTGACACTTAACGATGCATCGCATGTACCACTCGAGAGCATGTGTGTCACTTTGATACGCCGAAACACAGACGCACAAGAGGAGTAAGACACACACACACACACACAAGTGACAGAGAGAGTTAAAGGCAGAAAAGCCGAGACGTACAAAGCGGTGACAGCGTGGAAAGGATTTCATAGCGAGTGAAAGAAATACTGAAAGTGAATAAGAGACGGAGATGAGTGCAAAAAGACGGGCAGATAGACAGAAAGCAGATTACATGGAAAAATACTCAGAAGAATCAATATCACACAGACAACCCACTCCATGGTTCCAGCTGCTGACTCAATGTGTTGTCAATAATACAGCTTTTCATCCCAACAACAGTGCCGTTGGTCAGTGTGTGTGTGTGTGTGTGTGTGTGTGTGTGTGTGTGTGTGTGTGTGTGTGTGTGTGTGTGTGTGTGTGTGTCAGTAGCAGTGTTTTTCCAGCAGCAGGAGTGATGAGAGGATGGAGTGGAAAAGGAACTTCCTGCTGAGTGAACAGACATGCAATCTCCACACTGACCGTCAGACCAGGCCAAAACACACACATATACATATACCCCCCACACACACACACACACACACACACACACACACACACACACACACACACTTTTCTGTTCACTTCCCTCCAGGTCAGGTGGGCTGCCCTTTAAACACGCTGAATTACAAAAGAAGGACAACAGATTCCGGTGACCGCTGCGTTTTTTAGAGACTCTGCCTTCAAAGAGGAAACAGGAAACCGACTCAAGCGGTAACCGGAGTCCACAAGATGCAAAGCGGGTTGTGTTGACGTCAGGAACCATCCGACCAAACCGGTCTCGTGAGCCATGAATGTTAATGGAGCTGTAAGCGTTCAGGAATTCCTACCATGTACCTGAGCTCTTTGTATCCTGGTTTGTCAAGCCGAGGACGACTGTCGAATACAGAGTTACTCAACAGATTAGGCCAAACTGCTGGTGCTACCTGGCTATTCACCCAGGAGGTTTATAGTGTGGCTCACGCAAGGTGGGGGGGGGGTTACCACGGCTACTTTAAACCTATGGGAAGTCTTAATGGCTGAAATTGTGTTAGCGGTGTGGTTGAATTCGATTAGTGAACACAGCGCTGCCTCTGGGAGTACAGACACAGGGAAAATCTATTCCCTGCTAGAAATACTTCTGCGGTGTGTAAAAAGCTAGCTTGGAAAACAGCTCTGAAGGTGTGACACTGGACTATGAACTCATGCGAGTAAGAATGAGATCATATCAAGTTTTTGTTTCTACGGTTCTAGGCTCACAGAGACCCATGTTTATGGAAGCAGTGATCTCTAAATGGAAAGCAATTTATTCCATGGTGTACTTTTATTTGAGCGCCAGGAATGATTCAGCAGTCACAGTAGACGCCTTCCTTTTTCCAAAAAAACGTTGGACAACTCTTCAGTAAAAGAGTCCAAAAAGTAGAAGGCTGTAATATGAACGTCCAATTCACACACAGTCAATCCAGCTCGTTCTCGGCAGCCGAAGACGGATCCCAAGGCCGCCAGTAACATCGTTTAACCTTTAAGGAGCGAGCATGTGAGGCAGCATCGTTTAATCAAACCTCAGCTAGCGTCACAGTTATGAGCATGCAGGTTTATACGAAACCAGATGATGTCACTGACCACCACAGAAACTAATCCGTAAGTATAGAGTTCAGATGAACAGAAAAAAAAAAAATCTGCCAAGTCACATGACAGAAGAGGAGGCAAAGCTCTGCCAAGTCACATGACTGTAGGACCCACAACGGCTGCAGGGCTTGAACTTGTGACCTTATATATTGATTTTGAGAAACTGATTTTGAGTGCTGAATTTAAAGAGGAAGGGTACGGAAAGGACAGCGCGGCGTTGCCATGTCTTATGAGAAAAGCAGGTATAATAAAGCAGGCAGGAGGACAGACGAACAGGCAAGCACTGCAGAGCATCAGAGAATGGAAAATTACCAGAGCTCTACAGTCAGCTGGGCACCTTTGATCAGCCAGAGAGCCCCGGCGCCAATTACTGCGGGATAATCGGCAGCCCTCAAGAGGCCTGACGAGCTGCAGGCACTGTGGGCACAACGGGTCAGTGACCAGCCTGGCGAAGAAGGCCCGGTCAACAAGGCTCACGGAGCCAAAAGCCGACGGTGCCCCATGTCGCTGAGAATGCCGCATGAAGGCGGCCGAACGGACAGGCAGCACAGCGAGGCGATTGTTCCCCTCCTGTCGACTCAGCACCGTGGACAGACAGCACCTCTCTCTCCGCAGACCGCTCGCTGGCGGAGGAGGATTGGTGCAATGGTGGGGAGTGTGTGTGTGTGTGTGTGTGTGTGTGTGTGTGTGTGTGCAAACCTGCCACTGCAACATGTCTTTTAACATACATAGAACAAATGTGCACACTCATGCTGCTCACAGACCTGTCCCTGCAATTCTGTGGTAAACAAAAAAAAAAAAGCTGCAGCGCTTTGCTTGCTGCACCAGTGATGCAACACACAGGAAACACTCGCTCCTCTCCACTGATAACCCCCTTCCTACCCAGGAACAAAAAGGGGGGGGGGGGATTAACTACCTGTCCAAAAATGACTGCACACTATCTGGGAGGAATGCGGACCGATTAGGTAAAGTGAATCTAACTGCGTGACCTCTCCGACAACACAGTTTGTTTTCTCACTTCTCCCCTCAGTCTGGTGTGTGACAAAAGCGCCGAGCCGGCAGCACCGATTGATAAACAAAAGCTTTCTACTTGAGGCAGAACATGATATTCAGCTCATTAATAATTGACATCGTTCTCATCATCGATCAGGCTGCGATGTGGGGCTTCTCTGCGCTGCTCCTCTCTCCTCCGCCGTCAACAACACAGCGATCCCAAAACCCGTTCGCAGACCTCGACAAAGAACTCCTCTAAAGTCGCTGCTGCGATGACAAGACACCTCATCGCCGAATCCTCATATCGTACAGCGTTATCTAACGGAAACACAGTAGCCAGCGGACTTTGGATCAGGCACGCTACAATTACACAACAGGCAGGGCCGGTCCAAGTAGACCCATGCGGGCCAGCGTACAGCTCCCCTGTAAACCACGAGTCAGCAGAAGAGCTTGTTTACGAGGCCATTTTGATTAAAGATGGATATCAATTCAATCTTTTTTTCCCCAGACTTGACTTAATACCAAAAGCTGTATTTCCTGATGCATTATTAAATGAAACAGATTTTCCTACAAAACCTTTTTTTTTTTTTTACATAAAAAATAATGAAGCCAAACATCTCAAACACACCAGTGTAAAACGCTGGCTTCACACTATTAACTCCATGAGAACTTAACGTAATACAGCAGTAAAACTGATGAAATTATCATTGAAGTCGTCTCATTAAAGAATATGTAAACATGCCCAAAAAACAGTCCACACACCAAAACTTCTGATTCTAACTCCCAGAGCTTCATAATACGTCTGATGTCTGCGCATCACAGTCTTTAATAATCAGGTTCCACTTTTGTTTGTTTTTTTGCCTTATCTTTTTGACACAGAGTACAAACTCTGAACATTTTGGGTCGGGTCGTGTTGTTCTTATCGCTGCATCGTTAATGTTGACACGCGTCCGGGGTGACGACAGTGGGCGGAGCTAAGAAAAGGCCAGGAAGAAGCAACACGCAGACCGTCTACTCTGCCAAGTGAATGGACATTATGTGTGCACTGTGTGGTTGAGGGACTGGTGTCACTGGGAGTCACACACACACACACACACACACACACACACACACCTTTGAGACAGGGAGTTATTACACCAACAACACACCGACATGTTCACTGACATCTGAGTCTGTGTCTCCCACATCAGACAGTTTGTAGCCATAGTACAGCTGCAAGTTAAGTCTTGTACTTGTGACTATGTTTAGGTAGTACATGTATCATTTTAAACAGGTAACTAACAGCTGGTAGTATAATACAACAAAGCTCTAGACAAGATCACGAATATATGAAAATCTTGGTGGTATAAATGGTATTGATGGGCTTGAGAAGCCAGACCAAGAGGGACCAAAGGGACCGAGAGGAACAAGGAGGGGTGGGAAGCTTTTTGTCTCAAATCCAAAACCGAAACCACCGGCAGGTGTACAACCCTGATTCCTAGTTTTACACCTCATTCGATGTATGTTTTGGGGTCAATCTCATTGTTTTGGTTTATAAATATTTGTGTCAAACTCCTCGGCCAAAAGTCTTCCACGTCTAACACTCTGGTTGGCACTGGTAGCTGGTAGATTCCCACCCAGCGAGAGACACACACACACACACACACCACCAGTCGGTTTGTCCCGGGTCACTCGTAATTACAGCAGAGATCAGAGGGATGAATAAAGCATGAGCTGTTCCTGCACAGGAGGCTCAGGTATCACTCTATATAGGGGCCCAGAGAGACAAAAGGAGCCCCTGAGCACCATACCGTACCCAGGGAGGAGCCACACCGCCGCAAACCCGAAAGGCAACTCCTCGTCTACAGCGACGCAACCCCCGACCGCCACCGGCCTTAATCCACAGCGTAAACAGCAGAGGCAGGATGAGGCGCTCAAGGCCCCTTGGACCCAATTAGGAACTAAAGATATTGTCCCGAATGGGGACGCTGGAGGAACATCGTGCATCACCCCACTGTTGTTTTGTAAATGAGTTCTGACCAAGCCCAACGGTGCCACTAAGAAAGCCTGCATATACACATACCGCATGGTTCGTATAAGAACAGTGAGATTTAATGCACCGGAGTAATGTAACCATTTCTCACTGACAGCATGATTTCACAGGTTGTTTGTCTGGAGAAAAAGCAATTTCTTGCCAATATACCCCACAAAGATTTCTTACAGGTTTTTAAATGTCTGAGATTGAGCAATAAAAATGCCTCAGACAAAGAATGTAAAATGCTAAAAACACACAAAAAAAAAAAAAAAAAAAGTAATGCGAGTGGAGGAAAAATGTTACAGAGCTTCTGTGGTTGTGACTGCTGGTGTTTGCTCACATAGTGAGTGGCTTTTGTCACCTGATACGGTCCATGTTACATTGCATAAATGAATATAAACATGTTTCCTAAATGTCCTAACCCTAAAAACACAGCCAAAGATGTTCCTTAGTTCCCATCAGCTTTTGAAACAGACGTTCCATTATGTGAAAAGGTCAAGACTTCCCCTCTGCGGTGGAGGACAACACCGCTTACCAACAAACACATCAAACACACTCAATCCAACTCCGCGGTTCCACAGAACCTATTTTAGGCTACTTATGTTGAAATGGGGTCAGCTGCACATTTGAGATCCTGATTCTAAAACCTGCCCCTCTGGTTGAATCTTCTCTTGAGCGTCTGTTGGATCCGGTCCCAATCAGCTCAGAAACACGGAGCTCTAACGAGTACAGACCGTATGCTTTTCTTTCTAATGATGCAGTAGCAGGAACAGGACGTTAAGAGCGCTCGCGTCAACAGTCGTCCTCTTCTGGGATCTTAGGTTCCATTTTCTCGGTGCTTAGCCGGAGCAGAAAAGGTTCTTTTGGTGCGTTTATGTTCGTGGTTCAGCTCGAGTCAACTTTGCACGCTACGCGAACCTCCAGACTCCAAGCAGCTCCTGTACCGAGCAGTGTTTTGGTAACTTATCAGCCCAAAAGGTTAGAGTGTTCGACGGAGGGCAGCGTCAAAACAAATCCCACTCCAGTTGCTGCATTCTTTGTCATAATCTCTGACATTTGGATTACATTCTCCCTCCTAATGAACAATAACACCGTCAACTTGGACCAGAACCGGATTGTCAGGCCTCTGGTGTGCTACCCGAGTTTGCGTGTCCTTATCCTCACCTTCCTGTGAGCCTGTCGTTAAATCACTACAAATATGCTTGGTGTGTCCACACTTCTGGTGAAGCTGTGATGACCTGACAAAAACACGTTGTGGATGACAACATGAGCCGGCACATTCACTGGGCCGCATCAAAAGCTGCAGCCAAAAGCAGTGGTGGAAGGCAACTAAGACCATTTACTCAAGTACTGTATTGAAGAAGAATTTTGAGGTACTTGTTCTAGTTCATGGCATGTTATACTTCTACTCTACTACATCTACTTCACTGTGTTTTTCTAAAAGCGTTCAATTTAGCACAACCTTAAATATCTACAGCATTAAAATGTAACATACACATTAATGCAGCAGTAAAATAAAGAGAAGACGGGATATTGGGTACATGCTTTGGATACTTTAAGTAGATTTTGCTGAAAATAATGACATACTTTTACTTTTTGACTGCAGGACTTTTACCTATAGTGGAGTATTTTCGCAGTGTGGTATTCGTACTTGTTCGTAAATAAAGGATCTGAAGACTTCTTCTTCTACCAGTGGTCAAAAGCAAGGATTAACATGACAAATACAGGGCCCAGGTGATCAGTCAAGAGATGGACACAGACAGACTGTCCTGATCCAGACCGCTTGATGTCGTAAAAGAAGAAAAGACACACAGACGCACACATCGCCTGACCGGCGGTGTCATCTCATATCTATTCAGCTACCACTGGACTGAAGAGCTCAGCGGACATCGACGCTCACTCTGCTTTCACCACGAGCAGCAAGGAGCTCGACTATCTCGCCGCTATCAGGGTACAAAAGTGAAGCCCTTTGATTGCGTCGTCAGCGCGCGGCATGCTGGTCCACCCGTGTTGCATCACTATCCTCAGCATTCACATGTGCAGCTCACTGCCAAGAAGAAGGGCCTCTCCTTTGAGGAGTGAGAGAAGCACTGGTTTCTCCCACAGAGTGAATCACAAAGCTCGGGAGAGAGAGTCGCTCATGCGTTCTCCTCCTCTCTCAAACAGCTGACAGGACTTGCACAGTGGGTTTGATGGCAGATAGCCAATCTCGCCTCCCTCGTCCTGTGAGATGAGCTAAGCCACGAGTTACTTACAGAAGTTAGGGGGGGGGGGAGAAAAAAAATCACTCATCTCTTTGTATGGGAGAGACATTAAAATCCCTTTCAGAACACATTTATCATTTTCAAATGGTTCGAAACCCTTCGTACGAAATTACAGCTCGTAAGTAACTAGTCATTTTGATCAATTAATAGCTAAAATGACAAATATGCGCTGGGTTGAGATTCTAAGATGGGTGGATTTGATGCTTTATTTTAGTATATATGGTAAGAAATAAAACATATTATGGTTTTAGTGGGATATAAAAGTCATTATGAGTACCGCATATATTGTGCTGCATTTTTCACTATCTTGTAATATGTACTAGCCACAGCAATTAGATAAGATAACAGTCACATTAGTCGAAAATGGAAATAATCATGACGTGCAGCCCTATATAACATACAAGTGCCATCAGTTTTATAAAGATTTAACCGTCTGTTTCTAGCTTGGATTGCCTCTTCACAATGGAAAGTACCAAACAAGTGGCATCTGTCAATGTTTTATATACCGCATGCTGCCAAAATAGATGAGTCAGTGTGCATTATTCAAGTCACAAACCTCATCACCACCCAATTAACAAAACAGTAATGACCTCAATGACTATGGCTAATGAGAGCACCCAAATGTGGTTAGTGTGCAATAAGCGAGGTGCGTCAGTCCCAATGGTTGTACTGCTGTGGCTCATAATATATAATAATTAGTATACACAATCCATCGCGGGGCTATCTTTGTAAAGTCTGCATGTGGAAGGTGATCTGACCACCGGTGTTGATGGCAGACCAGAATGGAAATCTCTTCTTGCTCTTTAGTTGTTGAAGTAAACTCCAAGCTATGACACCATATAAGAGAATCTAAGAGCACATTATCTCACTGTGAGCTAGGTCTATGAGTCACAGTTATATCGTCAGGGCAATCAACATTTTTACAAACTTAACCAGTCACTAAACTTAACTGCAAAGGAATATTCACGCCTTTTTATGCTCATCCTATATTAGTAACAATGACATAACACAGTGTGACAATCTGAAAACGATATGACTGAATGATGTGCTAGCTGATAGCTTGCTCTAGTAACGTCCACCTCTTGAAGTTAACCAGGTAAGTATCATTAGCTTCTTAGCGTCCACTGACGTTAACGTGAGCTAGCTAAATAACCTCTTAGCTCATTCTTTCGGGGAATACCTTTTGAAGGATGGAAAACCTTTAGCTTTATCACGGCTTAACATGTAGCTCGTACTGGTTTCTAGTCAGTTAGCAAACACGCTAAAAAAGCCATGTAATTGGGTTCTACAGTGAGCTTTTAAGAGTCGTGGACCTATAACATAGCTGCGTGTGCCGCATCCACACAAGCTAGTGCTGCTTAGCTTGGCAAGCTAACAAGCATTACCCGGCAGGCTCATTAAAAACACACACATCCATCAAACCTACACACCGACCTGAGATCCCCGCTGCGACCCAGAAGATGCCCCGTTGATGCCGTCACCTTTGTACCACGAACCGTGCAGAGCAGAAATAATTCAAATTCCACAGAAAGTGTCGGGAGAGACGCTCGCAGTCCAATCGCTTCAGCCACTGCCGCTGAATGGCTGCTACGCGAGGACTCAACCGAACGTCCTCCTTAGCAACGGACCGCCTCCGCGCGACCTCATTGGACCGGCGCGTGCGGATTGATCGGTAGGCGACAGAGCAACCTGTAAGCAAACCGGAATTTCGCTGCATTTATTTTATATAGATGAAATAAATATATACAGTATATACAGTATGTATACAGTATAGATATATATATATATATATATATATATATATATATATATATATATATATATATATATATATATATATATATATATATACATATATATATATATATATATATATATATATATATATATATACAGTAGATAGATAGATAGATAGATAGATAGATAGATAGATAAATAGATAGTTTTAAATAGTAATGTTTCGCTACAGCAGCAATTATGGTACAGGAAAATGAAATAACAGAGTCAAATATTAAATATCAAATGCAAATATTAAATATTAAATGCACAATATATACAATTAAATAGAATAATATTAAATTAACTAACTAAACAGTTTTAACTGTTTAGTTAAGATTTAACCAATATCTGTATATTAACCATATCTGTAGAGATCCGATGCTAGATTAGAAGTGCTTCAAATGAAATTACTACTTATGATTTACCACGGTTCTTCCTATCAGGCTGTCCTATCTTGAAAGTGGGAGAAATTCCACTGAATTCCTTTAATTCGATTATGGGATCATTTCTGTCTTAGCTCCATGCACATTGGAACATCATACAGATGTAAAGCCATGCAGTCAGTGGTGGAAAGTAGGTTACAAGTACTGTACTTAGGTACATTGTTGAAGTATTTTTACTTTACTTGGGTATTTCACCTTTCTTTATACTCGTACTACATTTTGGAAGCTGATATTGTACTTTTTAGCCCACTACGTTTAATTGATAATTTACCATCAATAATAATCACTATTGCTTTACGGATTCAGATTACTAACACAACGTTTCTATCAACTAATACATGCTGATATATTACATGGACGGAGATACTCAGCAGTACATAAAGTAGTTAAGATTAGACTCACATTTACCAGCTGCAACATTAGCGACGCTTACATGCATCACTAATTATATTCCAGTAATATTCTGAAATTAGACATTCTGCATGAGTACTTTTGCTTTAGGTACTTTAAGCATATTTTGATGCTAGTACTCTAGTACTTTTAATTGTAACAAGATCATGTCTACAGTGCAGTATTACTACTTTTATTTAAGTATAAGATCTGAGCATTACTTCCTCCACTGATGCTCCCGAAAAGAACACACTGAGTTGTGTTTGGCCAGGTTGCCCTAAAAGTGGGACCGATGTCACTGTCTTACTTTTACTTATTTTAAAGTGCATAGATAATGTAATACATGCAATGAGTGTAGACTGAGTCTCCAGCAGTATTCCCATCTATTAGCTCTTAACGGTGCGTTGAATGTCACGTTTATGGTATGACTAAATGTACTTGTTAACATTTAGTGTCCAGCACCTGTCAATCTTTATTATATTCTCTATCTGGCTGATATGCAAACATGAGTCCAGTCGCTGGAGGAACTTTTTGAAGCCATTTGGATAAAACCACAGGATTCACTTCCTGTTTTACACGAGTGAGAGTCCACTTATCGCCTCTCACACCATTTGTCAAGTCTTTTTTTTTTTAAACACCAGCCACTCACTATGTTGTATTTAAAAACTGCTCTGACTTTTCACATGCATTGTCCTTTGTCTTTTCTCAGGTTTCTGCCATATTTGCCCCCCCCCCCCCTCCCCCCTCTTTCCCTCCCCTGATGATGAAACCTCGGCCTCTTTCAAAGGCCAGAAGTTTATCAGCATTAACTTGCATTCCTCACATAGCTACGCAGCCTGCTGAGCTGCAGCGTGGCATGCTTTGTGGCCTGGAAGGTTACAAAACCAACGAGGAAAAGCAAACTAGCAAAGTTGTCAAGCCTGTTAAGCTGATGAGTGACATACCGATGTAGCTATTATAGCTGTGAATATCGCTCTCTCAAACACACACACACACACACACCACAAACATATTGTCTCTATTGTCCTTTTACCTTTTATTCTTAATTATCTTAAACCTAATCTTCTTTATGACTCCTTTTTTAAAACCAAGGCTTTATTCATCAACCTGACAAGGTCGGAGTCATAAAATATTGCTGGACAGCCTCTAATATATCTGTGAGGTTATTCTGCCCCCTTGTGGTCACGATATGCACGTTCAGCTACACAACTCTGGTGCACCCGCTCAGGTGTCTACATCATACTGGATGTTCCTCATTTGAAAATCTGTTTTGGAAGAAGTACTCAGATCGTTCACCTTAGTAAAAGTACTAGTAAAACAGTGTAGAAATACTGTTACATGTAAAAGTCTTACATTTAAAATTAGAATAGAAGAACAAACGTTTTAGCAACAAAATGTACTTTAACTTCCAAAAATACTATCTAATGATAATATACAGAATGACTCATTTCAGAACAACATGTATTGTAGAACTGGATTATAATTATTGAGACATTCATGTGTTCATAATTTGAATTATGTCGCTGGTAAAGGTGGATCTAATTTTAACTACTTTATGTACTGCTGGGTAGCTTAACCTAGAATGATATTAATGAATTTATGAGTTGATTATATTTTGTATTAATAACCCGAATCTGCAAAGTAACTAGTAACTAAAGCTGTCAAATAAATGTAAGAGTAGAACGTGGAGGAGAAATATATCATATATTAATATTTCCCTCTGAAGTGTTAAGTTTAAAGTAGAAGAAAATGGAAAATACTCAAAGTTCAAGTACCTCAAAATTGTAGTACAGTAAGAGTACAGTTCTTGTAGTACTCAGTCACTTTCCACCACTGGAACTGGTCAAATATGTGCCTCAAAGTAGATAAACTTGTGATTACAGACGCGCTCATGTTTGTGGCGTATTGGAATAAACGCAGCAATAAAACATTTCGAGTCAACTGCAAATCAAAATGCAGCTCTCACTCCAAAAGCTTCATTGTAGCGTACAGGCGATGACTAGTATGATTAACATATCCACCACCCTTCTGCGTCAAACTTCCACCTCTTATATCTTCTTATATCTTTGTGGTCTTTGACGACTTCTAGTGCGGCTCACGTTCAACCTGAGCAGAGGTAACCGTACTCTAATCAGACTAATTAAAAACACCAGTGTGGCTGTGCAGAGCCTTAATCACGGTACAAAATGAATGAAGTCTGGTAAAGTCAGGCTCAACGAGGCCGTAATGTTCATTATACCCCAGAAGACAAAAAAGATTAAAAAAATATGATAGATATGATAGAGACAGCCAGCTTGCTTTTGACATTTAGGATGTAATATTGCACGTTTGCATTTTACTGTTAGCATGATGATATTCTATGTTAAATGAAAGCATGTTTTAGCCCACATTCAGTCTACACTTCCTATGTTGAATAACACGCTACAGTAGTCTTAATATGAATCTCACAGCACTGCTGAGGCTGACATGTTTTACTTATCCTGTAAGTTTAGGATGAGTGGAAATTATATTAAAAAATCAATAAATAAGCAAATTCATTAGGATTCATCCTCCATCAATGTTTCTGCCACATTTCATAAGAAACACTGTAGATGTTGAAATATTTCTCTCTGGTTATCGACACTACCAGCATTTAAATCACACGGCTAAAATACTCAAAATTTTCTTTATTACATATTTCAAATATTTGATGAATACATGTCTGAGTGGATGAACTTTTAAATATTTCGCTGTCAATCATATTTGTAAGGAAATTAGAATTACAGGACATTCTGACTGTAAACAAGTGTCTTTTTTCCAACTTCCAACTTATTTAGCAAATAATTAAAGCAATAATTCTTTTGTTACCACATTTTATTTTTCAAACAACATATAGAGTACTTGACACAAAAAAAAAAAAAAAAAAGCCATTACCTGCTTTCAAATATTTACATAAAACTTTGTAGAGAGACAGAAAAATGAAAACATTCTTTGGGTCTGACCATGCAAAACAATAAATAATGTTCCTGACAGTGCTTTGCATGGTGCGCTCTGAAATAAAAAAAAAAAAAAAAGAAGCTCTCAGACTTACTTGGCTATACATAAAGCTGCCCTGGTCCACACAGTCGTCAGAAGTATGCACTCGTCTGTGTCGAGGCAACCCTCACTACTCCAAATATAAGCAAACTGCTGACCAGGACAGATACAGAAATGAAAAAAAAGTGAGATGTGCAACAGTTTTCAGTGGAAAGCTTAGATTACGTAGAAGAACTGCAGCATCCTTGAAGGGATGGAGCACTGTACACAAGCAGACCTCAGATGTTTCGCTCGACAAAAGGCCTTTTTTTCCCGAACGTTTTCAGCGACGCTCTGGTCGCCGGCGAGCGGGAGCTTGAAGTTGACGTCACAAATGTACAGTCACTACACTCCGTTCACCCCCCCCCCCCCAGCGAAGCGACACACGGTGTGCAGATGTGTGATCCCCATGAGTCCCTCTCTGCAAGGCCGGGTCCAGAATCTGCCCCCACCTCCAACCCCCCCACCCCCCCCCCCCCCCCCCCCCCCCAACCGCCGTGGCTCAGGTGATTATTTGTGGCTCCCAGGTCTGGCTGGCCATCTGGGGGCGACACTGCGTGATGACCAGAGGGCCCGTCGGGGTCTGGCTGTCCAGACAGAGGCCGCTGACCATGTGCTGCAGAGCCGTGCCTTTAGGCTTCCACTTCTGCACACACAGAGAGAGAAAAACACACACAGTTGTTGTTGTTGTTTTTTTTTTAGAAAAATCTGGTTTGTGTTATTTCCTGATCATAAGTGATGGTTCATGATCATTCATGTACCAGAGATCACATGAATGATTGACTCGTTGATCACAGGAGAGCCAGCTGTAGACTGATAAATGTTCTGTACGAGTCCAGCAGCGGTGGAAGGAAGCGATCGAGTAAAGAATTCATTTTTACTATATGTACTTTATTTTTCCCATTTAATACTCCTTTATACTTTTACTCCACTACATTCCAAATTCCAGATTCAGTTTTTAACAGTTTCTTTACAAATAAAGATGTTTGGATAAAAAAAAAAGAGCGTTATAGTTTTATAGACTTAACTACTCATGTAATAGTCTCATCAGTGTAAAAATCCAATAATGTAACATTTAATAGAATAACACTCTGGTATTCTGGTACTGTTAAATAAAAGCACAGCATGTAGGGTAGATTTCACTGAATAGCCCTCGGCTCACTCTTTCCTTTGCAAGACTGAGGTAATGTGAGCCGTGGAGTGTAAAACCATGGTAACGGCTTTGTGTTTTTGTTATTTACTTCTCCCTCATTGATGTAAAGGGGTTGGACATGACATTGAAGACAGAATGGTGCTACATACTTCAACAGCACCACGAACCGCAGCCTCCGAAAGATGACCATGAAGTTAAATCAACAGCACTCTAGAATGGGTCCGAACACAAGCCGAACATTATAACCTTCACGGAAGAGGAATTCATTGCAGGACTGTTGCATTCATTTTAGCACGGTGTAATAAACTGGCAAATAAATGTGTATTGCAGTACAACTACTTCCTCTAAGTCCAGAGGAGTCAGCTGATCACCAAACAGGTTCATATTATCAGCCTAGATGGAAACGAATAGTGTTGCATTTCATTTGTATTGTTGTACTTTCTCCTAATATCTATATATGGTCATCATGGAATCACTCACACTCCTTCACCCTCCTACAATGCATTCACAGGTTCACCCTGATGAAGGAAATTCATACTTCAGTTCTTGCTTACAAACGTCGGCTGGGTTTCTTTGATTTTCCACACATCTAATATTCTTTTCAACACAGACTCCCCAGGGTCCAGTCACTTCGTGTAAAAAAAAATGCCTGGAGCGAGTTCGACAAGTAACTTGAGACTGAAGTAAAGTGAGAGAGAGCGAGAGAGAGAGAGAGAGAGAGACAGAGCTCCCCATAAACAGGCCGTCCATGAACCACCGGGTAGAAGTGATTTGTTCATTAGCTTGCTGATTAACCAGTTAGAGCTGAACAGCGGAGAACGAGAGTGCCAAGAGCAGATTTCTGGAACCATCTGGAGGCTTATCGAAGTGTGGAGGTGAATGAGAGGTTAATCTTAAAATCCCAGAGGATGTGTTCACGTGTGTGTGTGTGTGTGTGTGTGTGTGTGTCACATACTGTAAACATGTACTGTTATAAACACGTACTGTGCCTTTAAGTGTGCACATGTTTGTGCAACAAAGACAGGGAGGAAATGAAATGTCAGAATGAAAATGTTAAGAGTTTAGTAACAGTGATGAGCACACAACCAACGGTAAACAGATATAGATGACAATGTACTTTTTGATCAAATTGTAGACTTTTCTGTGTCTTGAAATATGTATTTTATTGTATTTTTCCTTATTGGATAAGCGCCTGAGACAGCGTTTGAACCAGCGTTGGACATAATCTCTCCAGTGAAACCCAAACTTTTTTTTATAGAAAACGCAACGTTTCAATAAAACATGAATAATCGGAGAATATAAAATGTTGCACAGCTGTTCCGGACTGTTTGATGCAGCAGTGATCTGTCATACTGGTGATGGATGACATGACTGAAAAATATCTAAAACTGAATTACAGCCCAGTATCAGATCAACTCACAACGTTCTAACCCAAGTTTGAGTTTTAATGTCGTACATTTCTTTTTAAAGTTATCACCATCACTTGTTGCTTTAAGAGTTAATCACTTCAGTCCTCAAGGAGCAGAGTCAAAAACACAAGTATTTCTTTTTCCTTTCTTGGGGATTAAACGCTCAGGACAAAGAGGCCAACTGTCTCCCACAGCAAGAACCGGGTTCTTGTTGATGGGCAAGTTTCCAAAGAACCCTCAAGGGATCGCGACGGGCCTGCAGAGAGATGAGAGGATGGCCTGGCCTCGCACTCCAAACACATGGTTCGACTTATCAGCTCCCTCTTCGATGTCATAACTCAAGCGCGCAGCCAATGAGGGTCCACATGTGGCCGACGTGTTCGACATTCACGAAGGGGAGAGCTGGGAAGGACCAGGGTGGGGTCTGAAGTTATGGGAGCGCTTGTTCTATTAAAAGTGACTGCTCTTCCCTTCCTTCGCAGCAGTGCAACGAGGCCGCTCGGCTCGTCTCCTGGCGTCGTCACCAGCAGGCGGGCAGCTTTGCGTCGGTGCCTGGAGCCGCCTCTCATCTCCACGTCTCTCGCGTCTGAGTTCAGCGCTGTGAGCGGCACATCGAGGACAAACGAACCGCTTGGCTCCAAAATGAGATAACCGTTTGGAAAAAGCCGAGACCTTCTGTTAAAATGACTGATAGTGCAAGATTAAAGCGGATTCCCGTCTCTTTTGTTAACCCTTAGTTAACACAATAACTCCAAGAACACCTTGTTTCTTTTAAATAAATTAAATGACACTTTAAGGCTTTCTTTAAATGAGTTTGGAACTTAAATGTACTGTTTTTTTTTTTTACAGGCGAACACTGCTTCTTCTTACCTGTCTGGGTTCTTTATTATTGCAGGTCTCCAGCTTGACTTTTGACCCTGCAGTGAAGGCTGAAATGGCCAAGCAGAAGTCCTGCTGTCGGATCAGTGGCTCTATTAGTTCCCATCTCTGCAAAATACAGAAGAAAAAAGATGACTGTGGGAGAAAAAAAAAAAAAAAAAAAAAAAAAAATGACTATAATGAGTCGACATTTTCGGGTTCAAGCTGAGGGACTTTTGGTTTCATTTATTCTTTTATAATAATGTATAAGTATTCGATTTAATATTAGTGCTTTCATGTTTCTTGCTACATTCACCATGAATCCAGATATCTTCACTATTTGTTGCAAGGTTTGTGTTTCCAGCCGTACAACTGTAGCCCTTACTGGATTACAGATTTCCACAGCTGTCAATCAGAAACCCCCCAACTGATTTAAAGAGATGCAGCCTGAAATTGACAAAACTTGGCTGTGTTTACTTCCTGGGAAAAGGAAGAACCGAAGCACATTTCCTTCTCAGCAACATCCTCTTGAATCTCTTTGCATCACCTGTCGGCTTTAATCTGAGCCACAGGTGGGAGGCGTCCTAATAACACCTCTGATATCAAGCTGAGCTCATCATGAGTAATATAATGGCTCAACAGTGACTAATGTTGACTACCGCGAATAAACTTTAATTAAGCTTTGGCATGCAGTTCCTCATGTGATGATTGATAACACGGGTTTATCAGCTCTGTAACCTAGCAACAGAGGAGTTTGTTTTTAATATAGTCTACAATGGTTGAAGACTGAAGGATTGTGGCATTAATAATGTCATATTTTCCCCCCCAAAAAGCGCCACAGCCGCTACCATGCTTTATGCTAAATTGTCGGAGGAATCACAGAATAAATATTTACTACATTCCATAAGTCATTCAACTTTGTAAGAACCATGCGTTTGACATTCACATCATCACTGTTGACATCACATTGTCAGGTCAAACCACTGCACGCTTTATGACAATAATTCTTTAAGTGTACGAGCCACAGTCTCGCCCCAGTGGCAGAGTCCTGACCTGCGACTGCGGCCTGATGGCTCCGATGCCCCGGCACTCAGCCAGGCCGAGGGTGTCTGTCCCACGGGCCTCCAGACACAAACCGCCTTGTCTCAGCACACTGGACACCGCTTCCTGCTCGGGGACCCTGAGGGAGCCATCGAGAGAGAGAGAGAGGAGAGAGAGGAGAGGGAGGAGAGAGAGGAGAGAGAGGAGAGAGAGGAGAGAGAGGAGAGGGAGAGGCCGACGAGAGGTCTCATTACGACAGGAGAGAACAGATGGATTGAATTGACCGGTTTCCCTATTGAGGATTTGGCTCGCACCGCTAAGTAATGTGCCTTATTACAACACGCTCTTATGAAAATATACAATTACAAGTCAAGAAACCACAGTTATTTGGAAGCATGACATGGAGCAACTAGCGGGGGCTTAAGAAAAAAAGCTGGTGGGATAAACTGTAATACCCCACTCAGATGTTCCCATCCAAATTGGATGTATTAACATCATTGGTTCTGAATGTGGGGTCATACTAATTCCAAGGATTTGCGCATATTTTTCTAATTTAGGTGCTTGGGAAGAAGAAATATTTTGATTGCATTTATCATTGTGTCTTTTCTTTCTCTAAACATGACTTTTTAGTTCTGAAATGAAATCATTTTTACCTCATTTCAGCCTCAATCAAACGAAACACAAACAAACACTAAAGCATTTTCTATTTGTTGAATATTAATGGTGTTTGGAGGCAAACTTTGGCCCTTTTTGGTGTTAAATAGCAGTTCAAAATAAGTACTATCAATTTCATCCGCAGGTCAGGCACGCCAGGATAAACTTGCAGTCACACCATATGCCTCCATTCAACAATTATATTTGGATGTTTGACCTTCGCTGTGCAGATTTTAACACTCGAGGTTCCATTCAGGTCTCTCCGCTTCACACAGCTAAAAGGTGTCGTACCTCAGCTCGGGATAGACGTTCTCCATGTACCAGCGGAAAGGTTTGCAGTTCAACTTCCGCCGCAGAGTCAGACGGTCTGCAATGCTGCAAAAAAAACAACAAGACATGAGGATGAAGAGACAAACAAGAGAGAGAGATACAGCAGAGAGAAGTGAGATCTTAATGCAGAGAGCTGAACCTACAGACTCAACTAACGGGGGATCTAATTATTAACAGTGTTGAACCAGAAATAACTCTTTTCCACTCATTCTCAGCACTGACTGCTCTCTTGTGTTTCTTTGATTCAATTAGATCAATAATCTACTAATTAATCAACAGAAAATTAATTTAGCCACAATCTTGCTGATCGTTTCAGTGATTTTGCAAGTAAGAACTCCATCATTCTCTGGTTCCAGCTTCTTAAATGTGAGGCTTTGCTGCTTTACTTTGTCCTATATGACAGAAAACGAAATAGTTTATGATTGGATATCATAATAAGATACCACCGTGGGCTCTGGGAACTCATCATTCTTCATTCATTTCACTTTTTTTTTGATTTTCTGATATCTTATAGACTTCTGTAATGAATCAAGAATATAATCAGAGAGTGAATCTATAATGAACATAACTGTTTAGTAATCTTGCACACTAGCTCTACTATCACAAGAGTTTGTATGGCAACAAATAGTTTGTGTTGGAAGTTGTGAGCATGGGTAGAACAGCTTGTTTACCACATTGGTTGCCTGACTGAAACATTAAAGAATTCATAAAACATGGTATCTGAAATATACAATGAGTCTCTAACCTGTAGAGGAGAAGGAGAGAGTAAAACGGACCAACCTGCCAAAGGCCTTGCCCTGGGCCGACGGCCTCGCAGAGTAGTAGTACTGTTTATACTCGTCCATCCACACCTCGGCAGCCCGCCGGGTGTTCCTGCACGGACACAGACACACAACACCTGCTCAGACGCGGTAATGACAGTGCTGCTGGCATTCCTGGGGGCAGCTCTAACGACAGTGTCCCACACAGGGGGGTGTTCAGACGCCACGAAATCCCAATTCATCCTCCTTAAATTCTTTGTGTATTTGCAAGTGAAGACAAACCCGGCCAAGGAGACAGTTTAGTGCGTTTCAGACCAATGCAACGTGCAGCAGTATCTTTTAGACGAGATGTTTACACAGAACTCGACAGTATTTACAGCCGAAGTTGAAATTCTGTACAGCACATTGGTGGTAAATATTGTCTGTGTTCAGAAGGAGATGAAATACAACTAAAGAGTGAAATAAACACACAGCATTCAGCCTCCAATCCAGGAAATCCAAACCCTTTTTTTGCACCATTTTTGATCATAACTGTATTGTTGAGCTATTCACTGGCTCTTTATTTCACTGTGGTTACTTCCTCAATAAAATCAAAATACAAATAGACCTTTAAGAAACACTTAAGTTGTTAACACTGTAGTTAAAAATGGCCGAAGCGTTGGAAACCTCTGCTTTGGTTCATCCTGAGGAAGCTGGATCTTTGTCAGTATCCTGGACTCTAAGAAGAGCTGTTTCAAGATGAGCATTAATATTATTATGTTACATGATATCTGGGGAAAGATTAGTTATTTATTTTCTCACTGCTGCTTGAGTCAAAACGTGTGAAAAGTGTGAAGCTCTTAATTTCACACAGACCTGTGCTGAATCATTTCACACTTAAGATTCTAATGCCGAGTAAAAGATTCACCGTCTTGGCCAAGTTGTTTAATTGTTTAAAAAAACGCTGAACGGATCAACGATCAACCCACTCACTTAATGTAGGTGAGAGCATTGCCTTCTGGGAAGTCGTAAGGGTGCCGTTTCCTGAACACGTGACCCACGCGGCTGCAGGGAAGAATCTCCAGGCTTCCTCCCGCACATCCACACCCGGAAGAAAAGCTCTGCAGGGGGACAGACACAGAGGATGAGGTCAAGAGGCAAGAGTGTGTGTGTGTGTGTGTGTGTGTGTGTGTGTGTGTGTGTGTGTGTGTGTAAATTACACAGTCTGATCTGCATCATCATCATAATATCGACCCTGGCCATGTTCATCTGATATATATTTTTGATGCAGTAGATGGATGATAAGCTGTAAATCAGCAGTATGAAAGCTGTTGTTGTGGATAATTTAATGCTCTGCTGCAAATTCAAGGACACACTTGTCGTCTACAGAACGGGCTGCTGGGCCTCTGCAGCATCCAGAACAGAAGCGTCTGAGGCGGTCCAGAGCCAACACGGCTCAGTACATTCAGTGTAAATGAATCTTCATAAATACACATGGCAGTCAAGAGGAGGAACAATCATTGTTTATTCATTTCAAATACTTCCAAATTACTAATATTCATCGAGGTTAGTGAGCACAAGACTCTATCTGTTGACAGATTATAGAAAAATCTTTGTTCTTCTCTTTACTGTAAGCAGGTGAAATCCATTATCCCTCATTGGTTGTCCTTTTAATACGGTGACTTGTGCGATGTTGAAGTTTAGAGAAGCTACATATAAAGTTTTAGTTAAATATTCAAATTCAGTATGCTTCTTATTTACTAAAGTACGTGTGTGATCTCCTGCTCACCTACTTCTCCTCTACCAAAATGTAAACATCCTTTAGAAAAAGGAAGTTTAAGAAAATAATTAGAATTAAACAATACAATTAGGAATATTTGCAACGTTATAAATACGTCTGCAGAGCAAAGCTGGGTTTTGTCTCAAGGCATTCTGAGCAGGAAGCCTGTGAAGGATGATTCAAGCTCACCGAAGTTCTCCCCTCCCCAGATGTCCATGTGGGTGTCATACTGGCCCAGGTGGTTGAACCAGCTCTTGGCCATGACGAAGATCCCACCAGCGATGACAGGAGTCCCTGCAGAGGAGAGCGGAGTCATTTACTGTAACTCACCCTCTAATTCAGAGAGACGTGTTCAGTGCAGCCAGAGGAGTCTGGGAAGTTTTTATAGGATAGCGCGATGACGATGATTTCTAATTCTCCAGAGAAGACATTCTAGCATCACAGCTCAAATTCTTAGTTCACAGTTAGACGTATTAAAAGTCGTCCAAGGGTCCATCTCCACAGGCCTGTGTGAGCTCCAGGCTTACTGTGCGTTAACTGCTTTGTGCTAATTCAACTAAACATTTGTGCGGAAGTAAAGCGCAACATCCACTGACAAAATAAAGGCCTTAAGGTGGTTTTTGTGGAGGGACCTTGTGTCAAATACTAGTTTTATGATTTGAGATTTGCGCTAACATGGTGCGTATTCCTGAATTTATTTCTGTTACATCACTTTACCATTTCGCAAACTGGGGAACCGTATTTTAGGGTAGAAAAACATCCAGACACAAGAACAGTGGTTACATTTAAAGGGGCCCAGCAGCTTTTTCCTCCTGCCATGAGTCAAAGCAATTCACTCTTTAAACAAGAGGTACCACAAAGGTTCCATCAGGTTCCATCAGGTTCCATCAGGTTCCATCAGGTTCCTAGGTGTTGACAGACCTGATAGCCTGCGTCGGGTCGCTCCTCGCCATTTTCTGCTCGATTGGAATCTGCTCCCATTTGAAGTGGAGACTCCAGTCAAATCCTGAAGAGAAAGAGAGCACAAAAAAAAAGTCAGATCCAGTTCCAAAACACTTTGTTCTTCTACAGAAGAAGACAGATTTGAGTGTTTTGCAGATTTCAGTTGAACTAACTTTCGTGAATTTAACCTTTTATTTAGCTGCTGTTCAAATGAAAACTTTGCATCTTCGCAAAACTTTACAACCAGACTGACGTTAATCCCTTCAGGAATTTCTATCATGTGTTTTGAATTATTCTGGAAGGGATCGTGTTGTCATATATAACGAGGGAGTTTGCAAAAAAGGGTTTTCCATGACTGCAGCGTGTGTGTGTGTGTGTGTGTGTGTGTGTGTGTGTGTGTTGTCAGCCGGTCGCTGAGCATGATTTGTGTGCTGTGCCCTGACCTCCTCTCAAGTCAGCAGAGGCAGCCAAATAGGCGAAGTTATCCAGGCTGATGACATCAATGATGGGGCTGACCACTCGCGTATGGTCCTGCATGAGAGGAGAAGGACACGTTATTAATGAGACATGATGGAACATTTACATTTGAACCGTTTTAAGTTGGTGTTTTATGCATGTTTTATACATTACAATCCATCCCATTTAAGTTACATCGGTGATGTGGTGGAGAGATTGTCCACATTTATCCATGATACAGCAGTTATTTCTTCGTTAAGCAGGTCGTCGCGGTAAACACCTCGACAGCATTGTGCGTCTGAATAATTAGGACGGGGACTTACGACTCTTTTTAATAAAAGGGATTTATGGCACACGGGTTAATTGTTAAGCAGGTGCAATCAAAGATAACTAATCCTGCAGAAAGACATTTTAATGACATGAAGCATCGCATTTCATATTTGATTTTAATTAGGTATACGAGCCAAAGAGGTGGAAATGTCAGGAGAAGGAGAGAGGCGTGGATTTTTATCTCAAAAGGTTCATTCCCAAGTCTGCTACCTTGTCGCTCTCGTTGCCAATATTAGCTGCTCTGTTTCAACAGTGCTGGGCTGAAATGCAACCATCGTTCTGTCAGGAGGGACGTTGACTTAAACCAAATTAGTATTTATTTTTTGTAATTGTTTATGTAGTGAGGTAGAGATGCAGCTTTTTATATTACAGGCTGTTGTAGTCTGATTATTTAAAGGACTTTTTAATAAAACGGGAGTTCAGATTTATCAGACTGATTGTATAAATTGAAGAAAAAGAATCGTGCATCGTAAATGTTGACAACAACACGCTGTCATGTTGTGACTGTAACTATAACTGCTTTTGCACCTGTAACTGATGCTTAAACAGATGTTTGATATCACAATATAACACGTAACATATGTACATATTTCTTCTGCATGACAGAAGGTTCAGCTACTGATAGTTTTAGAAGTAATTAAGGAATAAATGCCGAACAATTCATCTGTTCTATTAGTTCTTAATGTGCTTTATAATGATTCTCAGCGTTGGTCCTCTTTATAATGTCTTGTATGATGAAGGCCACAAACTGAAACGTGTTGGTTTGAAAATATCACAGTTCTTAATACTACAAGTGTCGCTGGAGTTGGATGGGAATGACAATACATGAGAAAGTCTGACCTGAAGTCAAACTATAAAAAAGGTGCCGCAGACTGTCTGAAGCTTGCACGACAGAAAATCTCTCTCAGGATCAAGTGAAAGTTCAGCAAAGTAATTACATTTCTTTGTGTGTATGTCAAGAAAATAAATCAATCTTAGTCACTAATGAGTATTAAATGTCAGATTGTGCTCTGGGGGCTCTGCAGTAGTCCCCCCACTGGAAGATGTGGCTAAAACCAGGTTTATTTATTGATTGCCTGTTCTAATAAAAAGAGCTGATTACTGGTTACAGCCCGCCTCCCTCTTTCTAGTGAACTGAAGCAGAACACTTTACAAATTCATGTAGGCTCAAAGTGGACTTTGAATTTTACTGCTCATGCTGTAAACATAAAGCGATTCTTCGCACAGTTCACAGCGGACAAATAAACTCTGAGCAGCCTAAAACTACCCGAGGAAGCAACACGTACCGTAAAGCAAAGCAAAAGCACGAGAGAACTGTTGACTGCTGATAGCGTGCGTGTTTGTTTGTGCGTGAGTGTCGTCTGCATCTGTCTGTGAACGTCCATCTGTGCCAACGCTGCTGTTTGCCCGTGAGGCATCTGAAAGTGTTCGTGGAGCAGCTTAGCATCGGGACAATCCAACTGACTGTCTCTAATTAGAGCCGTCCCTCTCTTTGCTCAGAGGTTGAACCCGTCGTGAACTTTGTGTTCATTGCACCAAAGAGTGTGTGTGTGTGTGTGTGTGTGTGTGTGTGTGTGTGTGTGTGTGTGTGTGGGAGGGAGGGTGCGGGTGTGAAAGCCACTCTGCCAGAGAGCAATTTGGAAAGTGATGCTCTCAACAGCTTTAAGCAATAGACATTTATGGGGCTTTTAATGAGCGTCTATGATTTGATAATGCATGAAGAGGCTGTACTTGCAAAATGGTTGTCACCGATGATCTCTCAATATCTCAACTCTCTCCCACTCTCACACTCTTTTTTTTTAAATTCTCTCGTTCTGTTTGGATTTATTGAGTGCTGTCATTTGTCCCTCACATCTGGCTGTTTTTAGTGTAGCCGATGAAAAGGATTCAAGCTTATTCTTCTGGATGCTAAATTTGGAAAAGTGAATGATTTACGTGACGAAGCGCGAGCGTGTTTTTGTGCGCGCTGAATTTCACTTTTCAAGTGTCATTTGGCGAGTGCAGATTCCTCTATTCCTTTGCTTCATCGCTGAGTAATGTCACATCTGTCTCTGAATAAGAGACCAACAGAGGACGCGCTGTCTAGCTTGGGCGAAAAGGTCAACAGACAGAATTAGTTTTTGCCTTGAATCATGTCGTCACTGTACACGCTTATTGCTCACACACTGTGTGGAACCCTCATTGTTTGTGGTGCTTTTGACGTCACAGAAAGTATTCTCTTGAGTAATTAAGAATGCAATATGAGATCTCATAAATATGATTGTTTGCTTTAGATAAAACTACCAAACTGTATATATAATAGTTGAATGTAGCTCCATCTCGACCATAGAAAGAATTCACTTAAAGATAAAGATTTTGGCACCGGATTTCCCTGAATCAGTGAGGCTGTTTCTGCTCCATTTCTGATGAATGTGTCTGAGCTGAAATGCAGATTTGTTTCTGGTGGTTTTAGACAAATGGTTCCCAACCTGACGTCAGGTCCAAAGATTAAATAGGAAGGAGGAGAGGGGATTGCACGATGATTAACAGGAGAGGAACGACATTAACAAAAGGGTCTTCTGCTACACAAAGTGACGTTTATTCTTTCAGACTTTCTTCTTATCATTGCATTTTCTTGTGAATTACTGGATCATTTTACTTCATCCGGACTCTTAAATTATTCATATAAAACAGACAAATCAAACATGTATGGAGTCACAAACTTAAAAAGGTTTGGGGCATCCGGTAATGATACATTATTATCTAGATGTTAAGTGTACAAGTGTAGCTAAATTCATTCGGCGCATTACAATTATTCTCCATGCTCTAAAAAAGGTAATGGCTTTTAAGAAGGTATTAAATGTCGCCCCAGCCTTATAAGCTACATCTTTCACTGAACTTAAATCTCTAATCCCTGTACATTTATGAGCAGCGAGCTCATTATAGGTACTTAATTTCTAATTACGTTCAAGTGGTTTCATTTGCTGCTCTAAATTAACAAATGAAAAGTGTCATTCTGTTGCATTAAAGGAGATAGACGGCGATCCTTCATCAGTATTCTGCCCTCAGAGGCCTTCATGAACCCAGAACTGAGGTCTCAGGAAGACTGATGAATCCAGGACCGGGGCGCAGCCGGGCCGAGGAGCTGGTGAATTATCACCGAGCCCGACGCTCTCATGAATGCCAGACTGAAAGATTGTAATGCAAGCTGGATGAGTCACAGCCGCCCAGAGCCAAGTATGAGTGTACAGCAACGCAAACACGACGCGCACACACTCACAAGAGTCTTCTGAATAAAACATGGTACAGTAGAGACTTCTGAATATGAGTTTTGCTGCACGTCGAGCTTCAGTTTGGGTTCTTGTCTGTGTACTTTCCGAACAAACAGCAGAGTTTTGTCCAACAGTAAAGAACAAATACTTTATTTATTGCTCTTTTAAAGGAATCTTTCTACATTTTGGGAGATATTCTAGGCTCTCTTGCTGAGGGTTAGATGAGAAGATTGTTACTATTGTCATGTTTGTGGGGTAACGGTTCAGTACAGCTACAGTCAGGAGAACGTTAGCGTAGCTTAGCATAAAGGCGAGAAATTGGGGGAAACAGCTATTGTGGGTCTGTCCAAAGTTAACAAAACAGACCTACCAGCACCTCCAAAACTTACTAATTTAGACACAGTAGCACTTCAAAAAAAAGTGTACAAACAGCTATTTTGGGCAAGAAATAGTCCAACACATAAACCTGTGTGAAACTGCAAATTGAACTTGAGGTTATGTACAGATTTAACAGCTGACGTGTTAATTAGTGTGAGGTTTAGAAGTACTGGTAGGAGGATGTTCTTATTCTTTTTTTATTCAGAGCCCTGTTAGTCAGTTTCCCCTGTTTCCAGTCTGTGTGCTAAGCTAAGCTAAGCTGAGCTAAACTAAGCTGAGCGGCTGCAGCTACATATTTACAGCACAGACATGAGAGCGGCAAAGATCTTCTCAGCAAACTCTCGGCAAGAAAGTGAATAAATGTATTCCCCAAAATGTCAACTATTCCTTTAACGTACGTCAAAAGTTGTGCTTTGAGAGATTGGAGAAGCTGCTAAAAAGCAGAGGAGGAAGAAGAGAGAAGTAGAAGAGAGCTCGTAGACATCGAGGCAGCTGAAACAAACGCAGGCTCTTCCTTTGAACCGAGAGAGCGGATGCAAACTGAAGCACACTGGAGAGAGGAGAACTGACGAAGCTCCTGTTGCACAGTCAGTGGGAATGTTTGCCTGCGATGGGGGATGGCAGAGGATTTGGGAGAGCAGCTGTGCTGCTTAGAGCCCCAGTCGCAGGTTAATAATGTCAGGGGAGGAAAGACACTGCCAACAAACAGCCTATTACTCATTAGCAAGTGATGAAGGTTTCCACAGCTACATCTCTCTTTATCAAAATATACCAGACACTCATGTCTCGGTGAGCGAACACGCTCATCTCTGCAGACGCTTACGTGTCTCTAATCATTTATTTACATGCCGTGTGCACGTTTCTTGGAGTGACTTTGTTGAATTGATACAGAAAAGCAGACAGAACCAGTGAGGGCTCACAGCCAAAACGCCCTTGAAAGTTCACATGAAAATACCCTACTGATACGAAAAATGATAAAGAAAAAAAAATGAATAAATCCCCCTGATAATAAAAAGCGGCTGGTTTTGCATTTCATCCCGGTCGCATTTTTGAATTGTGAAACATTCATGCATGATGTGATGGTAGTGTCTCTGGTGGGCTGCATAATCTAATTTGTAGGATGCGGTGAAAGGGGGGGGGGGGGGGGGGGGGGGACTCTTCCCACTGCATTAAAATAAAAGACTGTTTTTGATTAGAAATGAATCCGGCATGCAGCTGAAGCAAGAACAAACCACTGCATTAAAACACAAAGCAGACCAACTGAACTCATGTCGTGAAACACTCCGGAGTCAAGTGGACGACAGATTGGTTGGGAATATGACTGCATACTCTTTCCAGCAGTGGCAAGGTGGAGGGGGATTTTGCGTAGAGTTTGAATTCAATCAAATGAAGTGTTTATTCAACAATATGCCACGGCATCGTATTACAATACAGCAAATAAAATCCACCCAGAAAAAGAGCAAAATCCCCTGAAGCTTTTTATCACAGCCGCAAAAAGCAAGTGTTCACCTCAGAAATGTGTTGTGTTGTGTGTGTGTGTGTGTGTGTGTGTGAGCCGCATGTATTCAGTGTCTAATTGGAGAGTGTGAATGACGGCTGACTGTGCGCCCGTGGGTCTGTACCTCCTTGACTCTCTGGATCATCGGCTGCAGCCAATCAGCGTTGACCTCGCAGTGGCTGTCCAAGAAGGTCAAGATGGAGGCCGAGGCCGTGTTGGCTCCACGCACGCGTGATCGGATCAGACCTGAGGGGAGAGCAGGGGGGGGGGGGGGGATGACACGGAAGTCTGAAACCGGTCCAATATCTCCAAATTTGATCAAATTGGATGCTGCTTGACTGCAAGTAGGGACGTCAATATTTGGATGCCTAATGTGGCGAAGTGAGTGCCAGCGATGAAAGGTGGACTCCACTGATTTAACAAGTCATAGTTACTTTACTTGACAAGGAATCTACTCCTCCATCTTCTGTTTTGTCAAGTTTGAGGAAAATATTGTGTTGTTATTAACGTAGGATGTGTTTTCTTACTATTTGATCTTTATAAGGAACTCAAATTCTAGATATTTCAACCTTAGATGCATAAATTTATTACAGTTATTTTTATTAACCGTCATTTGAAAGTCCCTCAACTTTATGGAAGACCAATATTTCATGACTGGAGTCCATTTCTATCAGGAAAAACATTGTTTCCACTGTTAACACAGTTAAATAATGCACCCGCTCTCTCTCTGCATCGCCTTATCTACTTCTACTTTAGTAAATGTTACGTTAATTCCTTTGTCGCCTTGCAAAAGCTACAAGTGAACAGGTGTGCTTCTAGTATGGATTGCATATATAGGTGGAGAGAATGAAGTTGGTTTTTTTTAAGTTTTCTAAGTTGCATTCTAGTCTGCTGAGGCAACTGTTGGCAGTAAAACACGCCTCACTGCCTCTTTCTCTACGTGTTTCTGCTTGTTTTATTAATGGACATAATTTCAAAACAGAAAGCTGTTGATTAACGACTACAAGTGACTCACAGCATATTTACAAGTGCCGTTGTTAAATGTAGTCAAACTCATTCAAAAGGTTTTCACGTGTCACATTATCTCTGTTTGATCAGCTTTCTGCCTGAAAGAGTTAAAGGACTATATATACTACCAGACAGCACAGTGCAGAAATATGCAGAGCAAAGTTTTAATCAGTCTCAATTTCCCTTTTAAGTTCTGAACTATTTGAAGACCTTGTTAGGAGGAAAAGATTCTATGCAACCAAAAGCTTTTTGAAACGGAGC
This sequence comes from Cebidichthys violaceus, assembly GCF_023349555.1. NCBI lineage: Eukaryota > Metazoa > Chordata > Actinopteri > Perciformes > Stichaeidae > Cebidichthys > Cebidichthys violaceus. Next base: position 2,556,916 of record NW_027176395.1, on the reverse strand, counting down.
TGGATAATTGGATTAGTCTGAAGTAGATGCCAGAATGTGTCTCGCTTTTAGCCCCACCACACACAAATTGCTTGTCAGAAAAAAAAATCTGCGTTAATGTGGAGCCGAGAGTCAAATCTATTTTAAAACAAACCGAGTTAAGAACAGAATCGCTACAGGCGGGAGGAGAATAGCAATAAAGGTGTCTTTCCTCATCAGAAGTGTGTCTACAATCACAGTCATTTGCATTTAGCGCAGACAAGTGTGGAGGAGGTTAATTGTCTTTTTTTTTTTTTCTGCGAAATCGTCGGTTAATTAAACAGATGCATCTCATCATCTGAAGAGTTTTGTTCCAAATTCAGAGATCGAAATAACAGACACTTGTGAAGCTGTTTGTGAAGATAATTGGGTTGGTTTTTTTTTTAAAAGGGGAAAAAAAGCAGCCTTGAAGTCTAACTTTTAAGTTTACTTGTATTAAACCTTGCTGAGGAGTTCATGTTTCTCAGATTAATTCATACATTTATTTTGTTCTCCGCTTGCGCAGCTCACGACATCAGCAGGGGTGAAACATTTTTTGATTTATTTTTGAAATATGAGTCATACTTGTTTTTTTGTTTTTTTTAAATGAAATTCCTCAGAAGTGCACTTTGTAACAAGGCAGTTCTGACTCAAACGTCGTTAGAGTGCTCTCACACCTAACCCGGTTGAAAAAGCAGTAAATTTACTGATTTTTTGTGTTTTAGAACCTTTTTTTAATCAAAAGTGTCTTTGGGTTTTGTCCTGTCGGGACACTGTGATAGACCTTTTTCACATTTGTATGAACTAAACAGTTAATATATCAAATACAAAATATAATGAACAGATTAATCAATAGAAAAAGAATCATTACTTGTAACCCTAGTATTCTTTACCTTGTGTGTGGCGATAATAACAATAAATATAACAAATAAAAACATTTAAATGATCTAAGAGATTGTCAACAAACACATAGAAAATGTCCTTGCACCTTAGTGACATTGTTTATAGTTTATATATATTTTATATTAATTGCACCCTATCCTCTATTTGAGGATAACTTTAAAACTGAGACGAGAGCTGCGAGCTGTTTCTGAGCGATGTTGCATGTCACATCTTTATCGGCAGTCCATTCCACAGTTCATCTAAAACAACAGAAGCCCGCCTCCTCATGCTTGCTTGTTGTAACTGTGGGTACATTTACCGCTCCGGTGCTTGATGACCTCAGGCAGCAGTTTGCCACATTAAAGGGGAAAAAGTCAATGATGCCTGAAGGTGTGAAACCATTAAGAGCTGCGTAAAGAGGGAATCACATCTTAAAATCAATCAAGAGTCACTGACACGGATTGCTGTCTTTTGCTGAAAATCTCTGCATCGGTTGGGTCATCCGGTTTCAAACTAAAATAGAGATTCAGCTAACACAAAAGGTTTAGAAGTTTCTGACATGATGGCGTGGATTTGGAGCTCACTCCGACTCGTGTACCTCGGCTGCCAGTCGGGAACTGCCGGCCTAAATTCAATATGCTTATGTTCTGTCAGCATGAGGTTCGTGAGCCTTCAGTCTGCAGCGACCTGAGTAAAAGGGTTTCTTTTTAAGACACGCAAACAAAACCAGCAACACCGGCTCTTTTGGCTTTTATTCTGGCTGAACTTTCTTTTGAAGGTTGAGGATTTAATCTAATTCCAGGATTAATCTAATTCAAATCAGAATCACATGGGTAATGAAAGAAACAGTGATTTCAGGTTTTTCTACAGTTCTTTTTACATTTCCTGGTTTTGAATACAGAGAGTTGTAGAGTATATGTCCCACGTGACTTTCTCATTATGTTTATGCGTCCACAGGAAGTAACAGGTGCACAGAGGGGGCTCCTCAGTGTTGATTATGGCTCTGATAGTTAGACTAGTCTGGCTCAGTTATGTCATTGTTACTGGTAGTGCTGACATTATAAGACAATTGATTGATTGATTGATTGATTGATTGATTGACATAAAAATAAATCAAAAATCTATTTATCAAGCAAGAATGACAAACATTTTTGGATCCAGGATCCAGCTTCCAAAGTGTGACTATATTTGACTTTTCTCGTTTTTATTTCATTGTGAATAATATTTCGGGGTTATGTTCATACAGAATGGGCTCTTAGTACTTGTGATGGTTATTGTTCACTATTCTTTTACATTTTATTTACGGGACAATTAATTGATTCATTAAAAAAAAAAAAGAATGGACATTATTGTTAGTTGCCACAGAATTCTTTGATCACTGCACTGAAACTGTATTACTTTGTCTATTTTTACTTTATATCATGTTATTTTAGTATAAATGTGTTAAATTCGACATTCAGAGCATTAATAAAGCAGCAAACAGTTATTTGCTGTGTAAAGATACAGTGGAGTAACACGCTGTCGTCGCTGACGCTGTAGCACCAACCCCCCTGCCCCCCCCTCAGGTAAACACTGTCAGCTCTGTTGCCGTTGTTTTCACTGTTTGTGCTGTTAGCATCGTTAGCTGCTAGCCACCCAGCTCAGCCGTCGCCATGTTGAGAGCCGCGTGGAAGCGTCCCCTCAATCATAGATATGCTCTGCATTTGGAATTTAGCACCTTTAATTGATTTAATTGAAGATAAATCATTTTAATTTCCTCCTCATATTGTTTTTTTTAAATGCATTTATTTGCATTATGTAAATCAGTTTGACTTGCCTCTGTTTTTAAAAGGTGCTGTACTAATAGACATGACTTTCATTTTTCTTTATTGAAGATACAACAACTTGGACGGCTTAAAAAACATACCACATACAGCACATTTAAGCCCAGTCTCTTTTCCCATTTAGCCAATTAGCCTCCTCCCCCCCGTCCCCCCCCGTCCCCCCCGTCCCCCCGTCCCTCCACACTCACCCTCTCTCCTGCCGTTTCTCAGGCAGCGCACTTTGGGGATCTGAGAGAGCAGCTGGCAGTCCTCAGCTGGAAGAGGAGAGCAGAGGAGATGGGATGTTATGGTGGAACAGCAGAACACACACTGAGAAACACACATACCTCACACGCAGATGCACACCCGCAGTAAAAGCCACTCTCACCCCACAGTAAAACATGACCTCAACACATTCAAACACAACATCCATCAGTGGTTCATCGCAGTCTCGAAAAATAATCAGGAACACGTAAACGCAAAAGAGCCGTTCAGAGTGACTGAGTGCTCAAACAAAACAGCTTCATTTCACTGGATAATTACATTCAAAATCCCTTTTCCATAAACAAATCCAGCGAGCAGCTGATCCACATCGTCCACTCCCTTTTTCTACACGAGCAATCTCTGGCGCAGACCTTTTGTTGATGCACACGGGATGGACATCATTACAAACAACACACAAATACAGGTACACAAACACACACACACACACACACACACACACACACACACACACACACACACGCATCCTTGAGAGGATTAGCATTAGCAGCAGTGTGTGTGACCTTGCTGAGGGATTGTGGGTAGATCAAGCAGAGACCCCCCCCCCCCCCCCCCCCCCCCCCCCAAACCATCAATACTGCCGTATAATGACAGACAAACCATCAATACTGCCGTATAATGACAGAAACATGCATGATGAATTGATTTAATTGGCTGTGCGTACAACGTGTTTGTTTTCATTTAAGCTGTTGTATCACATCGGACGTGTGTTTCGAGAGCAGGCGTGTATAAGTCCTTTAGTGGTGCTCATAAGGAGGGGGCAGCTGGTGTGTGTGTGTGTGTGTGTGTGTGTGTGTGTGTGTGTGAGGATTTAAGGACTCAGGGAAGAAGAGCAGAAAGTCATAGATCACACCCACTGAGCAGATGTTGTATACTTGTTGCCAGATTGTGTGTGTGTGTGTGTGTGTGTGTGTGTGTGTGTGTGTGTGTGAGCTTGCATACATTATGCAGTTACATGCATGCAACTGCATACTGTGTGCTACATTTATCCATGTTTTGAATATGACCTATTTTAACGCAGGGAAAATGACTGAATTAAGTGAAATTTAAAATGTCGGACTCCATACAAAAATGTACAAATTACATTTTTTTTTTGTCAATGGAGCTCTGTCCCAAAATGCAGTGCGCCAATAGAAATAAAAGAGCTTCTCTCAGCCCCCCAAAAAACCCTGTTGACTGGTGTGATGTGTGCCTCGCTGTGCATTATTTTCTGTCAGTACAACACCGTGAAGACCATTGACTTACAGCCAAAACAGAGCATCTTACTGTACTCGAGCACGTTGTGTTAACCGGGGTGTATATTCTTGTCTCGTCGCATGAGTCACATGCTGTCGTCCGGACTCACAGTAAAGATCACTGTACTAAACTGAGGACTGTGCCCTTATGATTAAGGCAAGCCTTAATAGGATTACACTCCGCCTGCTGACCAACATCCTCCAACACTTCTCCGGCCGTCTGCCTGCCGGGTCGCATTCTGACCAATCAGCTCTCACTCTCACTGCCTCAGCTGACGGACTTTAAATAGATCTATTTGTGCTATTTTCTCTGGCTAGTTATTTGTCTGAATGTACAAGAATATTCTTCAAAAGAGGACAACAGAAAACAAATACATCTTAGAGTCTAGTAACATTTGTTAATTGTGTTTATAGTTGAAATTAATTTATATTAAACAAAAAAAAACCTACGCCAGCATACCATGTTTTATTTCTCAAAGGATGGCATCAGAGGTGACTTAAAAATCAATATATGAATGTTTGGTTTTGGTAGTGATTTGTAAGTTGTATGACTAATTGATGGACTGTATTTAAAGAAACCAGAGGAGAAGGGCAAAATAGCCTAAAAAGTGTGTGGATATAAATCATGTTATGTTGCTAAAGAGCTGGTACCTCACTGTGTGTGCAGTCTCAAAGAAAAAAAAAAACCCCGTACCCGTTAACATCATGTAGTGATTTGAGGTTTTGAGAACGTGCTGGACCTCCTGCCTTCAAAACCCCCAACTTAAACAGCAGTTTTATTTCACTTTCTTAGCAGGGATTACTGAGACAATAAATAAAACGCAGCATTAGAAAGTTGCGACGCGGAGAGGAGCTGGAGGGAGCAGAAGCAGGCGACTAATGGGAGGCTCATTTCGTTCAGTCAGAGTGAGGCAGAACTAGAAGCCACAACCCGGAAAGAAACGGCTCCACATGACAACGGATGCTGAAAAAAAATATAAAAACCCGTGACTGGGAGGAGCTTAAGAGTCTCGCTCAAGACGGGAAACAGACAGCCATGTTGGCTCTAACGCCATGATGCTGCCGGTTCAACGTGGGTTCAGGTAAACCGGCCGCAGCGGAGTGAGAATAAACAAAGCATTAGTGAGCTAATAGAGCTCTCCTGCTGCTACTGACGCTGAGGCACTACTGTCAAGATGTCTGGCCAGCTCTGACACCTCAACGTGTGTGTGTGTGTGTGTGTGTGTGTGTGTGTGTGTGTGTGTGTGTGTGTGTCGGTGCTTGAGTGCACAGCGAATGTAGGTCACCGTGCAGTTCCCACAGACAGGAAGATGCATGTGGTGGTAATTACGGAAAGCGCTGTGGACAGTGTGAAGCATGACCTCATATAATTCTTCTGCCTAATGTTGACAACGGGAATAATTACTGGAAATGTGGTTATCCTCTAAATCCACCGCCCTGGTCAGCTACATCAAAACATACCCGCACTTTATGTTCGCTATTAACTGATTTGTTTTCTCCAATATCAAGGTCAATTAGGCCACTAATTCACTTTTTTACATAAGCATGGTGGGAAAGCTCCAGCTCATTCTGCTATTGCGTTGTTGCGGATGTATTTTATTCCCTCAGCAGCATCACCGATCACTTACATAACAAGTGAAAAAAACATCCCGAGAAGCTCTCACCTCCCGATTCAATTTGTGATTTTCGGTGATATCAGACGTCAGTGTGACTCATCTTCAAAGCACTCCTGTCTCTTGACATTACGCTCGCCCTACATTTTCCTATTATTGGGACTGCTCGTTTGTTGGAACGTTTCTTTGACATTTGCAGCGCACATAATCATAACAGTATGAAAAGAGCTTGACACCTATAGCACACAGGGCCACAGTCCAGGTATAAGAAATAAGGACCGTAAGAGTCCAAACAATCATTTTTCACATTTAATTGATTCATTTTATATTCTATTCTATTTTACTTATGGAAATGCATCTCCCCAAGTGATGGTAAATAGGAAAAAAAAACGTTCTGATGAATGCAACTCTGATATTCAGTCTTATGTTCCGCTATGTTGACTCTCTATCTGTCTGTTTGACTTCAGAGTATTTCAGTGAAAAAGCTGCCCGCTGTGGCTGGAAATGACGCTAATGAGAGCAGTGAGAGTAAACAAAAAACAATTAAGTTGTCGAAAACCCAAATAATGAACGGAAAGACAGTAAAAACATTCAGTGAAGCGAGGGCTGCTGAGTCAGTGATGAATCTCTGTGGGTTCAACAAAGGCCCACAAGTAATCATCTGATCCCACTGTTAAATGATATAAAGACTAATGATTAAAGCTGCTGTAGAGAGGTTGCGTTTAAGAAAAATGTCCGCCAAAAGAATCATATGCAATTTGTGTAAATGTGAAAAAATTCACAGAAACAATACAACAGAGGACAAAACCTCAGTTTGCTCAAAGGCAGCTACACCGGAAACTTACGGTCAGAGCTGAAGTCATCTATCAAGATTATTTCTTGGATCAGCGATGGAGGACTTCGCATCAGGACACTGTGAGCGAGAACAACAGAGATGGAGATCAGAAAAACACGACTGGACGTCGCCGTTCTTTTGTCTTCCTTGTGTTTTGTTACCTTTTGATGGTGCGAAGCAGAGTGGAGCGAGCCTCGTTGTGGAACGTGATGATGATGCTCGTGGAGGGAAGGTCTGTGTCATAATTCAGAGAGGCACACCTACGGAGAGAAGAAATGAACCACACATTGATCGCACAGCAGGAGAAGGTTTACATTTCTCTACAGAAGTCACATTGTGTGCGTTAAAACTGTCACATCCGGTCTTTAAACACACACTGTGATTAGCAGCGGTGCCCTGCGGAGCCGCCTCAGCATCGTTGCTGTAGGATATGGAAATGTTTCGTTGCCAAGCAACAATTGCACAGACTACTGATTCCCTACTTTATTCTGCTGCCTGGAGCCGGGAGCTTTAAGCATGGGTCAGAAGCATAGATTGTATAAGTGGACGTAGTCTCTTTTTTTTTTTTTGGGGCCGGCCTCATCTTGGTTTTGTTTGTAACCAGAAAGTGACACGAGAGGTTGGAGCTCAATACAACCAAGGCTGAATAAGGTATTCTAGGCGGCCATAAAGGTTACGATGAACTTTCATGAACTGAAAACAAAACAAGGACAGTCACCCAGTCATTGTTGGCGTTTAAAGTCCGCGTCGTCATCCAAATCCCTCAGAAATCCTAATCCCTGTTAGATCACCAAAAACACTTCTATTATAACATAATTTTTCTCAACATGTGAGGGAGTAATTTCACCCTCAGTTGTTGGAAACCGGGCAGAGAGAAACAGTTCTTAAACATAAGCCTCTTGGTGTCTGAATCCGGAAATCAAAGCACGTGTTTATGTTATTTTGTCCACCCGCTGTGTCTGATGGATACAGCCTGGAGTGAACCCAGCAGTCAGGACGCTCAGGTCCGGCTAATGCTGCGTTCCATTACGTCTTCCAGTAGCGCCGGGAGCTGGCTAATGGGATTCTATTAGATGGAACAGGCGGAGACAAAAGCATATGATTGGTTGACGCTTCACCGCGTCATTGAAGCGCTGCAAAGAGTTCAGTTCAACTTTGATTTGCAGAGCGTCATCACTTTGTAGCTTTACGTCACCGGAATGTCTCTGTGTCGAAGCATAAGACTTCAAATCACCCTATTTCACGCTTGCACAACCTTTAAGTGTACAAGACAGATTTTGTTTTTCCAAACAACTCTAAAACCCGTGTGCAGCTCAAGCAAGATTAGTCCTCGATCTCCAGACGTCGTTAACCCTGCTCACCTGTAGTGCCGGGTGTCCCTGATGGCTCGCTCGCTGCCCAGCCGGTCGCTCTCCTGCAGGTTGAATGCGTGTTCTCTGTAGGGGTCGTCCCCCGGCTTCAGCTGCTTCCCCGCCAGGTAAGCCTTCTCATCGAAGCCGCCCCAGCAGCTGGCCCTGCTGCTCGGGCCGCGGGGGCTGGGTCACCTGCAGAGGACACAACGAGGTGTGTTTACGTGTTCACTTCTGCTAGAAAAACAAGGGTACACGTTCAAAGCAATGTGCTACAGGAAATAAATGATAGAAATTCAAGTCAAAAAAAGAATAAATGATTGTAAAGTGAGAATGTGGATTAAATGACAAAACACTCTCTGTCGCTTATGTAAACACAGCAGCATGAATTGTTTTTGGTGTCAACACTCCACTCCCTCAGTTTTCAAGACAGTAGTCTTCTGCCACATCTATTGTCATGTCTGCATCCTCATTATCATGAAGGGATATCTTTATATGATGTTTTAACTGTCTGTCAGAACAGACAGCATTTCATTTTTTTTAAATGTCGCTGTTAGTTTTCAATATATTTCACATTTCATCTTGGAGTCAAGCAAAAATCGTCGAACATAGTCTGGTTCTAGTGTCTAACATGGGATCGGTTGTTGTTTTTCTTGGTTTTGTATCTGTGTAAATAGAATATCTTCAAACTGGGAACGTGGGACGGGCATTGTCACTATTTTCTGACCTTTTACAAACTAAACAAAGATCCACAATGAAAATAATTGTAAGCTCCAGACAACAAACCAATGTTTTCAAAGTCAAAAATGAGCTTTCACACTCCACAAAGACACGAGAAGATATCAAATGTTTGGGTGTTTTTTTCTTGATAAATGACTCAAACGATTAACAGATTATCAAAATTGTTGCTGATAAAATTCCTGTTGATCAACTAAATGATGAATGGCAACTGGATCTTTTTTTTTTGACTCTCCTTCCCACACACATACTATGGCAAAGTGCTGGCCTGGCCATTGGGGTTTAAAGTCTTGCTCAAGGACACTTTGACATGTGGACAATTGGAGCTGGGAATCAAAAAGTCAACCTGAGATTAATGAATAACTCACTCTGCCTCCTGAGCCTCAACAGCCAGATTAACCAATAAATTGTTCCACCTCTATATTCAGGCAATGTCTGAAATGTCTTAAATCCATGTACAACAAGTCCTCTGCTCTGCTGTGCCGCTGCCCGCACTGCAATCCTGCTGCAACACTGCTCGTCTGAGAATTAAACCATGTGTTTTTATTGCACTCACGTTTTAAGCCAGCTGAGGAAAAGTATCAGCCGAAATCATTAAATGTAAATGCTACTTTCTTATCAGGTCTCCGTGTCAGCGCTAACGAGGCAAAAAGGGATGGGCACTCATCAAAACTAAATACACACTCTATAAAATCCTCAGTAATTAATGGATTTTTCATGGGAGTGCATGGGAGGTAAAAACAGCCAAGGAATCGATGGAAGCAGATGAGAGTAGCTGGCATCAAAGAGGAGCAACAGTGAGACGGACGGATGGAATATAGAAAGGAGAAAAGATGAAATAAAGGGTGACTCTTCGTTCTGTGGTGCTTTATTAAAGGTCGGTGTAGCTGGAGGATTTATAAAAAGCTCCTGACCAGGTTCAGGTGAGAGTGACCTCATTTTCAGTGTCTCCGGGGAAGCAGCGTGAACGCTTCAAGGATTCACACACAAACATGTCCGCAGTGCAAGATTAACGCTGATGCCACTGTGTTACCTTCACAGACCAAAGCTCCAAAAACTCACCGAACACTGCCGACACAAAGCAAGTGGTGGAAAGTAAATAAGTACTAAATCCAATTTTGAGATACTTCCCTTGAGTAATCCCATTTTCTTCTACTTTATACTTCCAATCCACAACATTTTAGAGGCAAATATTGTACTTTTTACTTCACTACATTTGCTAACTTTATTTACTGGTTAAATTTAGATTAATAACACACAATATTATCAGAATTAAATGATGATGTAATGTATTGTTATAGATTAATGTTATTGGGGATAATTCATAGGTTACCCAGCATACACGCTTACACTTTGCCCTACATTAACCAGCTTCAACATTAGTGACTGACAGATGAATGCGTCAATAATTATAATCCAACAATGTCACAGATATTATATAGTACTTTTACTTTTGGTGCTTTATATTAATGCCAATACTTTTCTACTTGTATGCTTGAGTATTTCTACACCGTGGTATTGTTACTTTTACATTAGTGACGTTAAAAGATCTGAGTCAGTTAGCAGCTAGCTAATTCCTCCTCTGTAAAAAGCTAATGCTAACTGTTTGCTGATATGTTTTTAGAACACAAAATCTGTAAATGCAGGTTTAAATCATCCTGACTTGTACAACAAACATTTGCCGTCTATTTCTTTGGTAAAGGAGGATTAAGAGACTCCTTCATTCATGAACAAAAAGGTTAAGGTTAGGCTACTTAATCCCAGTGTTAGCAACATAAAACCCAAGCTACTAGCTTCATACGTTAGCACTTTAAACAAAGATCTTAACATTTTTAAGATCTCCTGGTGCATTTTCTTAAAGAGACAAAGATTTTCAAAATCCACTTGTGTGTGTGTGTATATATATATATGGGATATTTATATATAAAGGGTATAGATAATAGGATATTTATATATCCCATTATAAACACATGATAAAATACACATACAGAGAGATTCATCATGACTTTTATAACAGTTACATGACCAGCTGATCCCAGTGCTGTGTGGGAAAAGAGATCTAATTAGCGCCGCTCTGTAAATAGCGGTTGATGTTCAGCAGAATGCTGCAGAGGAAAGTCTCTCTTTTGTCAGCTCTGTCAGTCCTTTATAATAGAGACGTAAATTTAAAGACAAATAAAGCTTATTATTCCAGTGGTTTCATGTTGTTCTTCTCATATTTTGTTTGGCCATTTCCTGAAATTCTTCTTGTATTTTATGTGCACCTGTGAAGCACCTTGTGACTTTACTTCTTTGCTCAACAACACCATGTGCAAACCGATGCAGCAGCAGATGCTTCATCTAATGCTCAGGTTTACTTGGGAATTAAACAAATAAAGAAGAGCTACACTTAACTTCTTAAAATAAGGCTTCTTGGGTGTCACTGTTCATTTCAAGAGCCTCTCCGCTTAAAGGTGCAGTGTTTAGGGTGGCATGTCTACCAATAGAGCCCCCAAATGCTACACACGGTAGCTTTAAGTACAATAAAGAAATACAATTTTCCATCTACTCAGATGTAGAGAGATGTCTAATTACGTAACTCTTCTGCGTGCAAAAAAAAGGCTAATTATAATGTTAAATTACCAAAAGACACAACTCATTTCACCATCAATTTACCGCCTTATATTATATTTTTATTATTAACTTGTTCAGTTTTATCTTTTCTGACAGCAGCAAAGAGCAGGAAGGCAGCAGAGTCCTGCTATATTAACTGTGAAGCCTTTGAAGAAGAGGAAGTGTTGATTATATTTTATATGTTTAGCAGTTATGTGATTAGCTCCTCTCATCAAGCTTCACATTATCACCAACAGTAAACACAATTAAACAAGTCATTTTTTCCACAGTAACCTACATTTCGTTTCACTGCTATGCATAGTCATGACTCTCTTTCCAAAACCGTGTACTTCATATCCCTCGGTAATCCGCAAGTATTATGATGACTAAATATTTAAAGCTACAAAAAAATGACACTCCAAGGATAATATGAGAAACATTACAAAAAAAGCACGGCGAGGCTCGGCCCGCTGAATTAAATATGAAGCTCGTCTGGAAGATGAACACGTCTGCTGGCTCCTTCACGCAGAATTAAAAGAGAAATCACGTCCAAGTCAAATCGACCCGATAGGCCGGAGAAGAAGCCCCGCTGTGGCTCTGAGTCCTTTTCATGATCTATTCACAAACTTATGTATCTCATGCCAAAGTTACTGTAGTAATGTGTGCAAATAGACACCTTCATTAGCAGGTTTCTAAATGTGTTGTGGCAAACCAACAGCTAGCATTAATAAGACACAAACACATGAATAAAACAATGTTATATTTCCTCTTAACCCTTTTTGACGGTTACTAACTCATGCTGGGCCGCTAAATTCTGTTTAAACCCTCCAAGAGATTTTTTTTTGTAAATTGTTGTGAAGATCCCAAAGCTTCCAAAGATAATGAAAGTCTGACTGAACTTGGAGGGAATATGTATAAAAAGAGGCAAAAAAAAAAAAGCATTTGGAGTCTTGGTTTAAAATATTTCACTCACTGTAAACTTAAACGCTACTTAAGTGGAAATAAAAGGAGAAGAGTGCATGTTAAGGGGTTCATTTCAGAGGCTTTCATTCTCTACTTTCATTCCATACCGGACAGTATTTACAGATGTCCTCCTTGAAATACATCAATGCATTAAAGAGTCCATTCTCAGATATAGCAAAGTAAAATCAAAGATCAGCTTAGATATGAGTACTTCAAGTACATTCTGCTGATCATACTTTAATGAATGCAGGACTTTTACTTTCTGGAGTATGTTGATGTTCTGTTAAAGGATCTGAAAAATTCTTCTATTTCTAAACTAGAGGACATAAAGACTTGACGCCAAATGAACATGATTATTGCATTAAAATAATTAAAAACTCATAATAATCAGAGCTTAAATGACTAAGAGGAACGATGTGTTTGGGTACAACACAGTTACCATGCCGATGCCCCTCCAATGAGGGGCTTTAATCCATTGTTGTACAGGCACATATGACTGTACAGCCTAATGGAAAACTATATAGCTGAGCTAATCCTTGTTCAGACACGATCGCTGCGGCACATTTAACCCAATTCTCTTGTGAAGTGCCGTGTTGATTCAAACAATTGTTGCAGAGTTAGTCAGAAAGTTTGAACAATAAAAGCAGCAGTCACACCCAGATCTGAAGACGTGAAAGCAAACAATAGATCCCAAACTTAATGTATAACCTTCACAGTACGTTGTATCTGTCCTGGGAAAACCAGGGCAGGATTTCAACAAGCTGACAAACTGATTAGCTGGATGAGGATCTGTGGTCCGGTGTTTACAACACGTCCACAGCTGATGTGGAGAGAGAGCCATGACAGCAGATGTGCAGGTCAGAGAGACGGCTGATTACTGTGAATGTTTCACAATAGAGTTCGACTGACAAAAGTGTTCACGCTCACTCTGTCACTGCGGAGAAAGAGGCTGAAAAAGCTGTGGTGGAGAAATTAGACCACTCAGCGCAGGAAATGAGGGGGAAAACGTGGAGCCAGTGCAAACAGATTTCACAGATGATGTCATTAGTGAATCAAACGCCGCTAATGAACGGCCTTTTGGGAAAAGAGGGACGGAGAGAGAGAAGAGAGAGAGAGAGGGAGGGAGAGAGAGGGAGAGAGGGGAAGCGAGGGAAGGACATACTGTGAGGAAAGTAATGAATGAAAAAAAGAACAAAAAGAGAGAAGGGAGGGACAAAACAAGAGACAGAGACAGAGGGAATAAATAAAGAAGATGAGGATGGAAGGAAAGGGAAAAAAGAAAAAAGATGGGAAGGACAGAATGATAGAGGAAAAATAAAAAAGAGAAAGAATAAATGAGGGCAGAGGGAAATGAAAGAATAAAGGGAGGGAAAAGAACAGACGGTTTAATGAAAAAGAAAGAGAGAAAAAAGAACGCAATGCGCATGGATGAAAGGAAAAGGGAAAGAATAGGGGAAAAGACACAATATAGGGAAGGACAGAGGGGCAAAAGGAAGACATAAAGGAGGAAGAAGGAAATCAGAAAGACAAGCAAAGACAAGCAAAGAGGGACAGACAGAAGGAAAAAGGAAAATAAAGACATAAATAAGGGAGGACAGAATGACAAAAGAAATAAAGAAAGGAAACAAAGAAGAGGACAAGGGAACGAAGGAATAAAGAAATAAAAAGAGAACATGTTGAAAATGAGGGACAGAAAAAGAAGAATGCAGAGAAAGAAGAGCAAAAGAAAGACAGAGATAGAGTCCTTCAGTCTTTGTGTACCAGCCTCCTCCTGTCCAAACTGTTGGACTCTGTGCCGAGCTGGCAGCCGGAGAGCTGCAGCTTCAGATTACCAGAACAAACTACAGCGAGGAAATCTCAGTTAGGTGACGAAGGTGAACGACCCCGCTGGGTAAAAAAAAAAAAACACTCGGATCCAAAGTGTACAGTTCAAAGAACCATCTGATTAGCGGTGGTGTCTGTTTGCGGTTCACCAGCAGAGATGATACACACTGATTATTCAAAGCGCTTCCACATTTGTTTGCATCCTCTGATCACATTGTTGGCCTCCGTTCGACTGCGTCTTCGAGCTGGAATACCGCAGCAGCAGCAGCAGCAGCTCCACCGTTTCGGTTTTAACCCTCGAATCATGATTCCACTGAAACATCCTGACATGTTGACACACATCCTCGGCCAGCTGAGACGGTGCTATCGGTCTAGTAAACTGAGAAAGAGGCTCCAGTGTGTTGCGCTTCCACTGGAGTCTCCTATTGGATATCTAATTGATTCGTCCGTCAGCTTGGTTGCAGCAGAGGGAAAACAGAGAAGAATTGATTTATGGTTTTTACTAAATGATCTCCTATTTCTCAGAGAATTTTAATTGGAGTTACTCTCTCACGTTTACAGTCAATGACTCTCTCTGTGTCACAGATTTATTTCATTTATTTGATTTTTGTACCAGTCATTGAATAAAACTATTGCAACACATCGCCTTGAGCTGTGGGACACTATAACAGACATTTTACACAACATTTTATTGACAAAACAATAAATCGATAATGAAAATGATCGCTTGTTGCCGCCATAGTTTGTAGTAAGGCTCCCATAACTGTTGTGTTCATTATTGGTTGTTCAGTTAATGCAGACAGATAAGCATTTAGATTTTTCCGAAGTGCAAGTCCAACTGTCCAACTGTCCAACTGTCCAAACTGGAACATATTCAATAAAAAAGATGATGTGAAACAGCAGAAAAGCAGCAAATCCTCACATTTGAGAAGCCGAAACCACAAAGAAAGCTTCCATTTCTGCTTGATAAATGACTTAAATCAATGTTGACAGTCTGTCTGAGAACAGATCGATTATCTGTCAGCACAGGAGTCTTCTTCACTTCATCTAAATGACTAAAAGCTACAAGCTACAGGTCTGGTATCTCCCTCCACCTAATGCATCAGAAAAACCCTGCAGCCAGGTAGACCAGATCTCCTAATCTGAGCTGGCGTGGACCCAGAAACACAAACACACACACACACACACACACACACACACACACACACACACACACACACACACACACACACACACACACGCAGACTGTGTGTCTATGTGCTGCTGTGTTGCAACTTGGCAGGATTACTGCCAGCCGAGCCCGACGACCAACACACCTCCAGTTTCAACATTTACCAGAGGTGCTTCTCACCGCTCCGCCCTGGAGAAGGCAACAGCGGGCGGACACAGACCTGACAGAAACAGGCCGTTAATGACAGACCGGAGAGCAGAGGACGCCTCCTCTCGTGCCCTGTCCGAGCTGGGGGGGGAGAAAAAAAAAAAAAAAAAAAAAAGCCCGTGTTTTTACTCCTCACACGTGCGATCCGAGGAAGCTCTCAGCATATAGCGCGGTTTACGAGGCGTTTGCGCACTGACGCACTGGACTTATGGAAAGCCTCTTACGTGAGTGCTTGAGGTTCTCACGGGTTCGTGGCAACACCGACAAAACATAAGCAGAGAACAGAACCGAATGTAGAGTAGTGGGAGAAGAACCCGTGGCTGCGCAGCGGGAGGTACGATAGGAGTACGATGCGCGTTAAAGCCGTACGGGTCCTGCAACAGACACATCCCCCCCCTGCTGTGACACCCAGCTGATGTGCATCCTCACCACCACCACCATCATCATCACCCTAAGGTTTCACACACACACACACACACACACACACACACACACACACACACACATCAACATGCAGCACACACTCTCCTGCAGCTCGGCGCCTCCAGCGACAGCCCCCCCCCCCCCCAGCCCCCTTTCTCTCTCTTTATCACCCCCCCACCCCTCGCGCTCACTCACTATCAGCGGGATGGTCCTGTCGTCCCGGTGGATCTCCAGCCGACCGGGGACCACCTTCTGCCCATGGCCCCCCCTGCCGCGGGTCTGCGACGCCGACGACGACGGCGACGACGACGACTGGGGCTTGTTGTCCTGCCACAGGTAATAAAACGTCCCCAGGATCCACGCAACGGTCAGAATCGCGATGGCGTTGGCCCGTATCCTGCGCATGGTGAGCCCATACGGAGGGCTCCGGAAGGCGAGCCTGGCTGGTTCAGGTCCGTCCGCGGCAGAAGGTGCTGCAGCCTCCCCGCCGGTGGATGCTTTGAGTCGCAGGCAGCTGCAGACAGATCAGCGTCTATCTTCTTCGGCGAACAGCCGCGCGCTGCCTCTCTGCTGGGATTTGCGCACCCACAGAACCACGGTCCTAGCGCCGAGGCATATCATCCTCCTCTACACACACACACACACACACACACACACACACACACACACACACACACACGCCAGCCAGCCATCCATCCATTGGCTACATTGTTCAATCTGCATCTAGCAGCTGAGGTCATTTCAGCCTCGCATAGGTGCAGATCAGACGGGAGATGATGATGACAGATACATTTCTCTACTTGTGCTCGTGAGTACTTCTGAAGCGCGTGATCCCTCTGCGCGTCACTGAAGGTGTTTAGTAACCAGAACATCACCTCTTTCCCTTTAGGGCACAGAGACCTTCCTCTTGTCTGCATTAAGAGCAGTATACTGTACTTAAGGTGTTGAGGTACTTGTACTTCGAGTACTTCCATTTTCTGATATTTGACTACATTTAAGAGGTACTTTTTAAGGTACTTTTTGCTCTTCACATGTATTTGATATTGGAGATTTTACACACATATCAGTTTATAAAGTGATGCATTGTTACAAATTAAAGTCTATAAAGCTCGTATCACTTATTGCAACTATAAGTACATGCATAAGTAATACTTTTGATACTGTAATTAGATTTTGTTGCCCTCAGTAATTAACTTTTTGGATGCAGGACTTTAGATTTTAGGGTCTGAGTGCTTCTTCCACCATTGATTAAAAGTCAACTTGACAATTAATGGCTTCCTCAGCTGTTTTGTGTTTTGACTTGTCCTTTAGATCCTTTAGATGTGTTCAGGTTAACTGTGTGTAAAACGAAGGAAGGCAACAAATTATGGAAAAGCTGGAAAAGGCAAATTTCAAGATTTGAAAAATGACTTAATCGATAATCCAAATAGTACATTTTCTGTCATCGTCGAAGCATTAATTAAGTAATTAGTAGCAGCTCCAAAATATGTATGAATCTCATGCATTTTTTTTTTTGCATGTAGGTTTTTGATTTGTTTTTTTTAAGGATCCGTTCCCCCAAATTACCCAAAAAACATAATTTCCACCCACCTCAAGAATCCATGCTCATAGTTTTGTTTTTATTTGCCCTGTTTGTAACACATCTGTTCATGAGATTTCTGCTTCCATCTCATTCAAATTCAAGTGAATACAATTGAACTTGTGGTCTTCCAAGTTTTCAAAAAGCACATTTAAAAAAAAAACGTACTGGCAGCATCTCTCTCCACATGTGTCCCTGTTACCATTTACAATCTTAAAAAGGGAATATTTCCTCTGTAATGAAAATTAAAACCTCGACTAATGAAACTAAAACAACCTGCATGGCTACACACCACAGAATATATTGATTTCAGTGAAGTGACCCTTTAATATCTTCCATACTGCTCCCCCTGCAGCATGAATCAAAATAGAAACGTATTTACCCTCCCTGTATAAGAAGAGCCATTATTCTGCCTATGCATTTTGAATTATACATTTAAATTAAGAGCCTGCAGCGCGCGCCGAGCATATTAAGCAGCTGAATTGATCATGAAGAAAAGAGGATACGCAGTCTTTGAACATCAGCGTCATGAATATTCAACTTCTCCTGAGATGACTCTGGATTTGCGCAGATGACCTCTGCAACTATATGACTTATTCAGTGTTGGAAATAAATCAGAGGCGTTAGAATAAAACGGCAGAATACATTAGACTGAGAGGACCCCCCCCCCCCCCCCCCCCCCCGCTCCAAAACCCATAGCCTGTAAATGGCTGCACGGAGCGGTAACACCCCAGAGGCACAACAAAGCTGAGGAGGCTGAAATATTCTCATCTTATTCTGGTGGAAGGAACATAAAAAACAGCCCACAGCATGAGCTCATCCAGCTCCACCTAGCAGCTATACACTGAGTGTGTGTGTGTGTGTGTGTGTGTGTGTGTGTGTGTGTGTGTGTGTGTGTGTGTGTGTGTGTGTGTGTGTGTGTGAGGCGTTCACACAGCTGGGGCCACCAACACAACATCAGGAAATAGGAGTGCCAAGTTTTCCCTCATCAGAAACATCAAGAAACCCGATCCAGAGTCCGCGGGGGGGGGGGGGGGGGGGGGGGGGGAGCAACAACTGAGTACAGTGAAATCAATAAATGAATGAATCCATCTGCAGCTGCACACTGTGACGTCATTCATCTGTGATGCATTTAAGGCCATTATTTTCAATTCCACGTCCTTTATTGTTACATGCCCAACAGCAAGAGAGAAGCAGTCGTTGGGGGACGAACGGCTTGGATCTCAGGCTCCCTCTAACAATGTTCATTAAGTAAAAAAACAAAGTGAGAATCTAAGACACATGGTGCAGAAGGGTTCTCGTGATGAAACACCAACTGCTTTATTTGTAACAGTTTTCATAAAAACTGCATCATGTGATTTTTTTGGGGGGTTTTTTGCACTTATTTAAAACAGTATTCTACTTTTAAAAAGTCCGTCATCAGGTGAAGGAAATGAAGCTTCTCAAGTTGCCGCACTGCATTCTGGTCTATTGTGGCTGCGGTCCAAGTTGATATTGTTCTCTACTATGTTCCTTCTCTTATTGATTTCTGCTTGAGTGGTTATTGAATGTTGGTGCAAACGGTGGAATCTTGAAATAAATCTTTTTCTCTTTGATTCTGACATTTGATTAAAAAGTAAAAAGAGCATCCAAAAGAAAGAAACAAAGAAAATGTACAATGCAGTAGAACGTAACGTAAAGTAATTCACATCTGGCTATGGGATACTGAAGGTGACATATGAAGCAACATGGGAGAAAAAATGTCAATAAATAAATATAGAAATAAATCCTCGGTTACATGGTCACAACTCAGTGTAACATCCTGACATTTACTGATGTTTTATCGCTGAAAAACTCCTTTTATATCGAACTCCTTCGCTGCTAAAAACACATGTTGTTGCCTTTATTCCATCAGGAATCAGAATAACGCAACACCAAGCAACAAATTAGGCCCAGAAATGAAGGATGCGTCATCAATGACGGTGTAAAAAAATGGTGGCGTGGTTTAATATCAAACGTCATCCGTTCGAAAAAGAGCCTCTTATTTTAATCCCCACATACAAATGCACTGAAATCAACGAGTCCAACCGGCTG
>NW_027176395.1:2522351-2532351 GCF_023349555.1 Cebidichthys violaceus | reverse complement strand
CACTCGTCTTCACTTATGGGAAGAGGAGGAAGTGCTTTAATCTGAAATGTCACACATTTTTTGGGCATATTGTGACAATTTTATAATTCCTTTTTATATTTACAAATTCAAATTTTCATATCTGTGACTCAGTATACGAAGTTAAGATACTTAGTCACAGTTATGAGATATTTAGTTATTAAAATAGTCAAAATGAAGATATTCTTAGTCAAATTTATGACAAAAAGTTTGATTTACCAGAGAGACTATAAATAACTAATACTTAATTTTATTATTTATCTCACAACTTTGACTGGCCTTAATGGACTTCCATACTTTTTGGACTATTTACACACAGACATTAGTTTTGGCCTGTTATGAATATCTAACTTAAAGAAGAATACATTTAATTGTGAGCTACAATAAGCTGCAGTAGAGTAAATAGCAGCAGCCCTATGAACATCCAGACAGCGGCGTCAAACGTTAGTGGAAATGCTCTTTTATTACCGATTAAAGACAAATGGACAAACGGACAAACAGACGGACACGTAGCTGCTGAGTCACCGCTCAGAATCAAATAACTTCAGTGAAAAGTCATGAACACGGTTTATTCAGAACACACACACACAGTGGGACAAATGTTCCCACTTTAAATTCAGAAACAGTCTTAGCAGAGAATGTGTGCAAACCTTTAAGGAGCAGAAGAGGAGGGTGAGGAGGATGAGGGGGATTTCAAGAAGCAGGCGATGAAGATAATGCTACAACTTGTGCAAGTCGTCCGTCCGGAGCGTCTCCGAGCGTCGACACCGTGGACTCGAGACTCCGTCTGAAGACATTCATCGCTTGCATTTCATTGATGGTAAACTGGGACGTCCCGCTTCTTGAACGACCTCCCAGCCGGACGGGAAAACAGAAACATCTTCGAACAATATTGCCTTTTAAAAACGCACACATCAATCATACCGTCAACTTCCAGTTCTCGTCACGCGGACGTGTGATTCCACAATAAATTAAAAACGAGTCGTCCGTCCACTGTTAAAGTGCTGTACGTTAGTTTGTGATCTTTAAGTGAGACGATGTAACTTTTGAAAGAAGAAATAACACAATTATACAAATAAAAATGCAGTGTAAGCAATAACGCACACCGCTGCTCAGTTCAACAGACACGGCTGTTCAGCTGCTACTCGGTCTGGTGTGACCAGATATTAGCAGAATCATCTCCACCTGTACTTCTGTAATAACACATCACCTGCTGTTCTATGTTCTTAATTTATGGGTCAGTTAATAAAAAGTCTCACAGTTATGTCTTCCATTTGCTCATTTAATCCGATCAACAGTCTAAAATTTAAGACTTATTATTTACTGTGACAAAGAAAAACAGCAGGAACCAGAGAATTTGTGTATTTTTGCTTGAAAAACAAATGGCTGAAAAATAATAATCAATTATCAAAAGAGTTGTAGATTGAATACTTGATTAATCACTTCAGACCTAATTGAGGTAAATGATGTGTGATTATTCTGTAATTACCATCTTGGCTCAAAAGTTACAAGTCTCACTTTAAAGGAGTTCCACTTCATAAACTTTGAATGTCTCGGGAAGAAAATTAATTCAAACGGATGAGTAAAAAAAACAAACACAACCCAAAGAGAATAATGTGGGAATCATTCACACACTGTAAAGACACCAAATAATGAAGAGAACATCTCTATGAATCATGTTAAATGTTTAAATAAAAATACAGAATTGTCAAACGCACTGTGAGACGAATGCTGTTTTCCAGCACATGCTAACAAAAGATGCTGACAGACGTCTGACTCCGCTGTAAGTACAATCTTCAGAGTCACAAAAGGCATCTAACTGCACTCCTGCAGAGCGTCTATGGCGTATCAAGCAGTGGTTGAGGCCTCGCACAGTGTTACAGGAGAGGTGGGAGATAGAGAGAGGCAGGAAGAGGACAGGAAACACACAAGCAGCGCTCGTGATCGTCTCACGGCGGGAGCGAGCGTCTGTCGGCGGCGCGACGGGAAAACGAGTCCCTTCTAGCGTTACAGTGACACATGCTTTTTCAAATGTCAAGACTCTCCCTCTTCATTTCTCCCCTCCTGCGGAGCGCCGGCGGACATTCCTCTCGTTACTTCATGCACAGAGAGAGAGAAAGTCTCAGAGGTTAACTCGGGTCAAAAGAAATGTCTGCACTCGTAGATGTGGAAGGTGCCGTACGACCTCCGACCTTCTGATGCACTTCTAGTTCAACGATGTCCGAGCATTGAGATCCACAGAGAGCAGGAGGAGGTGGAGGTGGTGGGGGTTATTGATGAGGGAACAGTTGTTGCTCTTCTTCACTGCTCGGCGGGACACGCGTTCCGGTCTTTGCAGCAGAAGTAATGCACCACCACGCCGTTGGGATACCTGGCAAACGCACTGAGAGAGAGAGAGAGAGAGAGAAAGAGGAACGCGCAGCGGACGGGATTAGGACTCAAAGCTGCATCAAAGCAGATAAACAAGCAAGTCATCAAAATGGAGAAGAGGGACCCAAAAATGAACGGGGTGTGAAATTAACAGCAGCTCAGGGCAAATATGGAAAAACTGAAACTGCAGACACAAAATAATCTGATCGAAAGAGACAAAAGACTAAAGATGCCGTTGCTATAATAGTCATAACACTCAAATTAATGAGGTTTCTGATGAGAACCCTCAATAACTCTGCAAATAATCAGTCCACTCTCAAGATCCACAGATTTATGACACATGCAAATGTATTAAATAGAATTAGAGCAAAACGCAATCAGAAAAACCCCCATAAAAGATAACATTTGACTACATTATCTTCACACTAATGCTGAACCAGAAACAGGCCTGTCTTTTGGGGACCATGAGTGACGACACTGAGATCGTTACCTGCTTCCTATCTTCTTCTTGCACACTCTGCAGGTCTTCTCCTCTGTGATGACACATTTCACCTGCTGGTGGAAGATCCGCTCCTCCTGCACCTGAGAGCAGAGAACATCTTCATCATGCAACGTGTTTGATAAGAAGGAGACTTTAACAGGAACGCTTATGTGACGGTTTATGGTTTAAGTTGTGTAACAGTCGGACTCTGCCGTTTCCGTAAATTACTTATGAAGAAGTTTGATGGAAACAAGTTGTCCCTCTACGTAGGCAGAGAATTGATTTGTAACATGTAATCACAGAGCAGATCAAAAACAGTTTAATTTCCGTTGGACTCCATTCGATCCGACAGGAAAAATCAATCTGCAACTGACCTGCTGATAACTAACAGACACGCAACCTGTGGCCAGAGGCGGCAGACACTGCTCTGTATGAAAGGCTGGGAACCACTGAACTAAACAACACAAAGAGCACATTTCAGAAGATATATTATATAAGATGTGAGTCACAAACTGCTCTGCTTCTGCAGCTCTCTGGTTGAGAGTCTTTTGTCAAAATGTATCCAAACTGTTACAAGTTCCAATCTTCAAATTCCTCTCTGATGGTCAAACACACGTGAATGGTGACGTAGTTCTGACAACTACGTCCTTCAACCTGAGCTCCAGGTGTCCCACATTCGTCCCTGAAGATGAACTCGACGTCTCTCGGATGAAGGGAGGCAGAGTTCTGTCTGACGCTGCTCTCTTGACTTCACCAAAGGAAGACTATTAAAACACCATTTCTCCGAGGGAAGCGATGAAGTGTTGCATTATCTCAACAAGAGGCCTCGATTCCTCGTCAGCAACACACTAATCACTTCTCACAAAAAACTAAAAACGGACCAGAATCAATCGAGAGGTAAAGAAAAATGGAGCATTTCTCTACTGAATCAGTCACTCGTGGGAAGATAGGATCGTCTTTGGCTCCATCATCAGTATCGTACATGGCCAACTACGATATATGTAACTGACATTTTGATCCATTTCCCGTGAACCACGGTGTAAAGAAATCCTCCAGGACTTACTCGGAGGAACTCGGCCTGCAGCAGACTCTTCAGAACCTGGTTGCAGCGTTTCCTCTGAGCCTTCTCCTCCAAGACGCTCTCCAGGAAGACCCGGATCTCTCGGATCTGAGTGTTTGCTGGGAGCAGGTTGATGGCCTGGAAGAAAAACAACAAAATAAAGCTAGGCTTGTAAAACGCAGCTGAGCAGACACTATAAGTTTGAATTATTACAACATTACGAGGAAGAACTTTGAGCAAATGAACAAGTAGAACGTATGAAAATGAGCAGACGTGATGACCTTCATGATGCTCAACTGTGTTCAGAGAGAAAACCTGATTAAGACTTTGAATAGCGCCGCTTCCACATTCATGAGATGCAGAACATAACTCATTAATCATTTCCAAATGATAATATGAAATGAAATGACTTCCTCTTGGGAAAAGTAATTTGCTGCTACATGACTTCTCTTACCTTTAGAAATAAAAAACCGAGTCGCCCGTTAGCCTCCGTGTGAATGAGGCTAAACACAATGGAGGCCGGCGCTCTCGCCGTCCTCTCGTTCAACGTAATTAAATTAAATTAGCGCAAATGGCCTCGTTACACTCAGACAGATTAGAGAGAGTTTCCTGAAGAGAGAGACATTTAGTTTGTGTAAAGCTCAACTTGTATTCTGTATTTGTACTGCACGTTTGTTTAAATAACCCAAACATGTACAATATGTAACCGCACGACTCTACACCAAATAAAATGCATTACAGTTTGATTATTTAATACGACATGACCTGCCACCACCGGAAGATACAACCCTCCTTTTCAGAAGCACCAACAACAATCAGTCGGCCTTTAGTCCTTTTTGGGGATGTTTATCAGGAGGAGGAGGATCCGGCTGCTGCAACCGCAGTGTTCAGGATGTTTGTTGCTGAAGAGCTGCAGAATTTGCATTCATGTTGCTCATGTGGGGCTTCTCATGTGGGTAGCTCTTACTTCCTTACTTGGGAGTTCCAACTTGTTCCCAAAAAGCAGCTTTTGCTTGTTTACCGTTTGTAAATAACATAAATATTGATCTCTTTGGGTGTTGGACTGTCAGTCAGACAAACCGACACTACGTCACCCCGCTGTTCTGGAAACTTGTTTCCCACTGTATTTAGACATTTATAGACTAAATGACAAGTTGATTATTCCCAAAAAAATTATTACATACACAAAAAAAAAGTAAAAAATTGACCATGACATACAAAAAAAAAAATGTGTTTCATGTCAGAAGGTTTTCCAGAAATATTTGGTGCAGTCTCGCCTTGTGTTCTTGGCGAGGCAGAGTCTGGGAGCGAGGCCAGGGGAAAGGAAAGCAGGTTTGCCATCGAGTCGACGAAGGAGCGCAGGGAGGCACAGAGAGACAAGATGGAGAGCTTCCCGGTTTGTGAGATCCAAACCCAAACACTCACATGAACCTGCAGCGTTCCCCTTGAGACGCTCCTAATTTGACGCGGCTGTGGTTGAGCACAGACGAGCGGTGCCTTTCACACGCAATCGCTTCCACTTTAAATCACGGCGGTCTACAATTTGACAACGAGGATATAACTCAGAACAGATAAACATGTTTGTTTTATGGATTCAAATATTTACAGTGACAGAGTGGTGGCGTTTCAAAGACCCTGTAGAGTCTCTCCCTCTCTCTCCATATCTTATCTCAAAGCAACAATCAGCTGGGTGACTTAATGTGGACTGTGTGGAAAGATGCCTAGCAGCTGGAGTGCATTGAAAAACACAAACAGCTGCATGAAGCACAGAGTCTCGCTATCTAGCAGGTTCAGAATATCTGGACCCGTCGGGGAGCAACAGCCAATGAGAGCGCAAGACACGGGTCGAGGGGAAACCTGGGGCCGGGTCGCCTCGCCTGGAGCCTTCCTGTGTTCACATGAATACACATAATCTACATGGGGGAAATAGCAAAGATGTGTGGAAACAGGCTGCTGTGTGAACACGTGTGTGTCGATGACAACGTCAGAAAGCATGACTACACCGCGCCCAAGTCCATTCACGCATGTGTTTCTGTGACGAAGCGTAGTTCGGAGAGCTCATCAGGGATTCCTCCTGGTTAGGATCTCGTAGCGCAGCGTCACGCAGGGTGGAAACAACAACTACTTCAAGATTCCCGAAAGGACAGCGAGTTGTGTCGTGTGAACAGCACAGCAATCTGAGCTGGGCTTTAACTGTGAAAATGTGGCTCCTTTTAAATGGATGTCCTTTTGAATTAAAGCAAAAAAATCCTATTGTTCTACCTGCATCCAGTGGCGTCATTCGACGCGACAGTGACATAGTTGGATGCAAGAAGGAAATACAGGCCGCAGCTTGGGTTTCTCCGGCTGCCAAGGGACCGGCACACTGCGGAAATGGCTTCCCGAAATACAAGTGCAGAGGATGTTATGGAGGAGGATACTTTTTGCAGTGTTTTGGCTGACTGGAGCCAGCGCATACGGCCGATGAAATGCAGCAGAGAGAGGCCGGGAGCAAACACCGACTGGTTGTTGTAAGAGCAGCGTAGATCATTTGGAGAGCAGAGCCAGTCCTGCGGGGGGGGGGGGGGGGTGTGTGTGTGTGTGTGTGTGTGTGTGTGTGTGTGTGTGTGTGTGTGTGTGTGTGTGTGTGTGTGTAGGGTCTCAGGAGTGTGTGGTGCAGCGAGAGAGAGAGAGAGATGGTGGATGCGGTGCGAGTGGACGAGGGAGCGATCGCCGCAGACGAGAGTTTAAGTTTAGTGGCGAAGATATCCCGTAAATCCACAGTAGAGTTCAGTTTGTGCACAGATAAATGCTCTTTGCTGCGTCTTGTTCCCCGGCCGCTGAGTGAAGCGAGGGGGACAGAGAGGCACGCAATGCATCCTGGTACATGTAGGCACAAGTCTGTGAGCACGAGAAACCAGCTTTCTGGGTCAACGTTGAGTTTATTGCTTCAATTGAACATTCACATAAAAATGTGCTGAATTTGCCCTTTAAGGGAGATCTTCTTTACTAGTCAGCATTCGGTGAACTAGGTCACGAGCTGGTTTAGACCGGAACAGCCGTTATTCGATTCTTTGCTATTTTGGTTCTGGGTTCAGATAGTTGAAACAGGTATATGAAAGGAATTTCACCAAAGATATTCACATTTCAACGTGGACGGCCTCTCGAGGGAGATCAGCACCCTGGTGGAAATCTTTGATTTTTGTTTCTTTTCTATCACAAAAGGCAGCAGCCTGATTACCCCCCCGACTGTGCAATCCCCTCTCATCTCGCTCTAAAAACAAACTGAAATCAAATCTTTAAATGAATGTTCAGTCGCTGCTCTAATTTCACACCAAATGACTCATAGTGTGTGTGTGTGTGTGTGTGTGTGTGTGTGTGTGTGTGTGTGTGTGTGTGTGTGTGTGTGTGTGTGTGTGTGTGTGTGTGTGTGTGTGTGTGTCATGTTATTCCATCTCATTTTTAATCCAGCCTAAACAAGCAGACTCCTATCTGTTCCACTTTCACGTCTTGTCCGAGTTCGCAATGATCACTTAATCTGAGCGATGGCAAAGAGTCAACTGATAATAATAAAGCACCGGGTGGAATTAGAAAGTAATTCCTGCTTTCTGATTGAATGAGCAGTTTGAAGCACCAGATGAGACTGGCTGAGTAGAAAAAGTAGAATTCAAGAGCAATGATTTTGTGCACGACGACTGGAGTGTCAGAAGACTTTTGCAGCCTTTTCTGCGTCAACTCACTGGCGCCGTTTGTCCCGTTTTAATGCAGTAAACGCGTGTTACACTCCAAGGAGATAAAATAAAGAATGACTTGTGATTACCAGACTGGGGGTTGGGTGCCAAGTCACCCGAGAGAGGAATGTGCGTGCCGCTCTGTGGTCGTTTACCTTGGTGGTGTTGAGTTTGCTGTGGTGCAGCTCCAGGACGTGCAGAGCCGCCTGGAGGTTGGCCTGAGGCTCCGACAGCTCCATCTTGATGGGCCCCAAGCAGTGGACGTCAGGAGGGGACAGGTACATCCGCAGCAAAGACAGATAAACCTGGAGGGGAAGAAATACAGCCGCTAGCGCTCAATGCAGCTGCTTCACCATCGTTTTCACATCACATGACCAGACGTTCGTCTGCAAAATGTCATGTAAGACAAGAATGCACAGCAGAGAAGAACGATGATCTATTACAGAATTACAGGATTCATTAATCAAAACAGCAATTAAGATAAAAAAAGGATATAATATTTACTGCATTTTGTTTTCTCAGTACCTCTACAATGACAATAAACTTGAATCTAATCCAGAAACTAAATATGAATAAAGTTAGAAGAAACTACACAACTCAAAACATGCAAGTTTACAATTTGGTGAATGAGGCGGGCTAGTTGTTTCCCCCTATTTCCAGTCTTTATGCTAAGCTAAGCTCATCAATAAATCTGATGCCGATTCATATATTTTCATTTAGGTCTGGTTTGGTTGCAGAGTCAAGTTCGTACACATAACAGACAATGTCAGCTGTCGTTTCTGACAAAACACCTTTCGTTGGGAGCTTGAGCCATAAATGATCGATTATATTTGTGTAGCACTTTCTGCAAACACAGAGGCACTTAGCAGACGGCAGCCGAGCGTACAGAACGAAATAAGTGGTCGTAAAATACAATCCAGGAGGAAAAAAAAGGCAGAGAAACTCATTATTTTTGTGAAAAAATGAAGATAATCAGGAAGCAAACTTTGAAAGCTACTTACATCTTTATTCCCTTCGACCAAACTGTTGTAATGGCTGTGACAGTATCTGCAGAGCACAAGGGGGGGGGGGGGGGGGGGGGGGGGTCATGAATTTAAATGAATTCTACATCATTAGTCAGCTGCTGGAGTTGGCAAACATTTGGCAGATGATTGGTGTTAATTATCCACCCAGTCGTTTGCGGGAGTACTCACTCCTCAGCCATGCGGGTGTCTTTCAGGATGTGCACATAGATGAAGAGCGCCTGCTCGTGTTTACCCATCCGACCCAGAAGCAGAGCCCGCTCCTCCAGCAGGCCTTCAGGACGGAAAACAAGTTTCACCTTCAGCTTAAAAACCTATAGAAGTTGGCTAAAAGCTTCCTCTATAACTGAGAACACATGTAGGTGAGGTAATGGAAATGACATGAAATACTTTGTTTTTCTTAGGCGCATGTTACATAACGTTACGTTAAGCCCCTTGAGGCAAATTTATGGTTGTATTAAAACTGAGTGGACATATGAACTGATAGTAAAATATGTGGTTCAGTTTGAACTTCTACAGATTGCTGTATCGAAAACAACACATTTCCTTCCATACCAAAAAGGCTTATCCTTATTTTCAGTCACAGTTCTTACCATCGAAGGGGAAGTCACTGATGAGTCTGGCTGGTTCATAGCTGGTAGAAATATCCAGGAAAGACAGCAGCTTGTTCCTGAACTCTCCCAGATCACCTTCCTCTTTCCCCGCAGCAACAGCTGGAACTCCTACAGCAGAACAGTGGTTTAAAGAACAGTCTAGAGCTGCAAAGATCATGCTTTCAACTGGTTAAACCGGATTAAAAGTGAATACTTGCTGCTTTTCATTGTCTTCTGTGATAGAATAATTTAGTTATTTGAGTTTTGGACTGTTGGTCGGACAAAATAAGCAGTTTTGAAGACATAGTTTGTAAAAAAAAAAAAAATGTTTCCCAGACTCAATTTCATGACATTTTATGAACCAAATGAGTCAAGAAATCGTGAACATGATTGACAGATAAGTTAATAATTCAAATAATCTAGGTTATAAAAGGTAATCATAACAATGATCAAGTACATTAAATATATCAGAAGTCAAACACCCTTAAAAAGAAAACATCTGTATGGTTTAATTAGTTTTTTTGAACTTGAATCATTATTAAAGTATCATCCTCGTCTTAATCGTACCCTGTGGAGTTATTAATCACTCGTAGCACAATAGACTTAATATCTTCATCCTGTTTTGTTCGTATTGTGCACGCCCACGAGGACGCAGCGTGCTTCACATCCCGCCAATGGTTTTAACACTAATCTACGGATTGACAGTTAGTGGGACAGCGCAAACAAAAAGGCAGAGAAGTAGAAGA
>NW_027176395.1:2291334-2516334 GCF_023349555.1 Cebidichthys violaceus | reverse complement strand
CACATCTCTGACAACATAAAAAACAGATCAGATGACAAATAGAGAAATAGTTTCTCAGGGAAATACAGTTTTACGATGATACTTTCTATGAAACGGGTAACAACACACTTTTTACATGTATACTTCTGCGGCTTAGCAGGCAGGCAGCTGTCAGTGTGTGTGTTTCATAGTAACTCTGGGATTGTATAAGCCACAGTCAGCAAAGAAAAAGTCCAGAAAAAAAAAAAAAGCTTTTCTACAAGCCTCAAACTGTGAAAATCACAGCTGAGGCTGATGGGAAAGTCCAGTTTGTGTTGGGCGGAACATTCTTATACTTCTTGCTGGTAACTGCCCCAACGTTTATTTAAGTGAAGCTACAGTCCAGTTTAATATCAGAGACGTAGCCCACAACACCAAGTGTGAATGTCAAGGTTAGCTTCAAATCTCCATCACAGAGGGGAAGAAAAGAATCATAGAAGAGATTCAAAAAACATGTTAATAAACCTCTTAGAAATAAAGGTGCCAAATAGAACCATGTAGGGTTCTTTGGCTTGTCCCATTAGGAGAACCCTTTTTGGTTCCCGGCAGAACCTTTTATTAAAGTTCCACCTGGAACAAGAACCCTCTCAGGCGATTCTACTCAGGACCCAACATAAAGGGCTTTATACCTTATGGAACCATCTGTGAAAAGGTTCCACCCTAACCCCCTATGAGAAGTTCTACAGGGAACCTTTTCTATGGTGCAATGGTTCCACCCAGAACCCTCGCTGGAGGTTCTAACCAAAACCTTTTCACCTTCTTGTTAACAAGAACCCGAGTGAAAGACACAAATGTGAAGCTCGTGGTTGAGCCTCACTCATGGAGCCTTAGGCGGTACTGAACAAACAAACCAAACAAAATGAAGGCTTCAGCGTCTTACAATATCTCTCACATCATCGTCATCGTGCTCATAATCTGCTCCATATTTACACAAACAATAAAATCCATAAAAACCCAGGAGGTAATGTTCTCCCTGCCAGCTTTGCAGAACATAAAGCCTCAGGTGGGCAGAGTTAAAGCGGGCAAACTCCTGCCTGCTGGCCTCACAGGGTCCAACTGGAACATCGTTTCCATTTGCACAGTGGTGCACCATTCCAAGACATTACAGCATCCCAGTACACACACACACACACACACACACACACACACACACACACACACACACACACTCATAAAGAGAGCCACAATAAATTGGAGCATGATGAATTATTCAGAGTTTCTCTCAGCCTCATGGACACAGCTTTTTCAAAGTCACCGGGGACGTTTGTCGGATCACGTCGGAGGTCTCCATGTGCTCCAGTGAGGCGTTTATTAGCAGATAATATTCTGCTGGTTTTGGGTTCTCAGGCTCAGGATCCTGCCCAGACGAGTCATCGGGATCCAGCCGAGGCCCCGACGCAGAGGGCAGTTGGCAGTCTTGGCTCTCGGGTGTGTGACTAATGTCGTTGCTGAGCAGTCGGGCTGTTGTGATTCTGTTACTCCAGCTGGCTCGGCTCAGTGGAGGAAGTCCATTAGCAGGGACAGTATTCTCCGGAGCCTCGGTCCAGAGGATAATGGGCCCATTTGAGAAAAAAAAAAAAAAAAAAAAAAGGACTTCCAGATGAGACGTGGAAGCTGACGGTCCATGAATAGATGAGTGGAGTTGAGCCACTCGTCTTCACTTATGGGAAGAGGAGGAAGTGCTTTAATCTGAAATGTCACACATTTTTTGGGCATATTGTGACAATTTTATAATTCCTTTTTATATTTACAAATTCAAATTTTCATATCTGTGACTCAGTATACGAAGTTAAGATACTTAGTCACAGTTATGAGATATTTAGTTATTAAAATAGTCAAAATGAAGATATTCTTAGTCAAATTTATGACAAAAAGTTTGATTTACCAGAGAGACTATAAATAACTAATACTTAATTTTATTATTTATCTCACAACTTTGACTGGCCTTAATGGACTTCCATACTTTTTGGACTATTTACACACAGACATTAGTTTTGGCCTGTTATGAATATCTAACTTAAAGAAGAATACATTTAATTGTGAGCTACAATAAGCTGCAGTAGAGTAAATAGCAGCAGCCCTATGAACATCCAGACAGCGGCGTCAAACGTTAGTGGAAATGCTCTTTTATTACCGATTAAAGACAAATGGACAAACGGACAAACAGACGGACACGTAGCTGCTGAGTCACCGCTCAGAATCAAATAACTTCAGTGAAAAGTCATGAACACGGTTTATTCAGAACACACACACACAGTGGGACAAATGTTCCCACTTTAAATTCAGAAACAGTCTTAGCAGAGAATGTGTGCAAACCTTTAAGGAGCAGAAGAGGAGGGTGAGGAGGATGAGGGGGATTTCAAGAAGCAGGCGATGAAGATAATGCTACAACTTGTGCAAGTCGTCCGTCCGGAGCGTCTCCGAGCGTCGACACCGTGGACTCGAGACTCCGTCTGAAGACATTCATCGCTTGCATTTCATTGATGGTAAACTGGGACGTCCCGCTTCTTGAACGACCTCCCAGCCGGACGGGAAAACAGAAACATCTTCGAACAATATTGCCTTTTAAAAACGCACACATCAATCATACCGTCAACTTCCAGTTCTCGTCACGCGGACGTGTGATTCCACAATAAATTAAAAACGAGTCGTCCGTCCACTGTTAAAGTGCTGTACGTTAGTTTGTGATCTTTAAGTGAGACGATGTAACTTTTGAAAGAAGAAATAACACAATTATACAAATAAAAATGCAGTGTAAGCAATAACGCACACCGCTGCTCAGTTCAACAGACACGGCTGTTCAGCTGCTACTCGGTCTGGTGTGACCAGATATTAGCAGAATCATCTCCACCTGTACTTCTGTAATAACACATCACCTGCTGTTCTATGTTCTTAATTTATGGGTCAGTTAATAAAAAGTCTCACAGTTATGTCTTCCATTTGCTCATTTAATCCGATCAACAGTCTAAAATTTAAGACTTATTATTTACTGTGACAAAGAAAAACAGCAGGAACCAGAGAATTTGTGTATTTTTGCTTGAAAAACAAATGGCTGAAAAATAATAATCAATTATCAAAAGAGTTGTAGATTGAATACTTGATTAATCACTTCAGACCTAATTGAGGTAAATGATGTGTGATTATTCTGTAATTACCATCTTGGCTCAAAAGTTACAAGTCTCACTTTAAAGGAGTTCCACTTCATAAACTTTGAATGTCTCGGGAAGAAAATTAATTCAAACGGATGAGTAAAAAAAACAAACACAACCCAAAGAGAATAATGTGGGAATCATTCACACACTGTAAAGACACCAAATAATGAAGAGAACATCTCTATGAATCATGTTAAATGTTTAAATAAAAATACAGAATTGTCAAACGCACTGTGAGACGAATGCTGTTTTCCAGCACATGCTAACAAAAGATGCTGACAGACGTCTGACTCCGCTGTAAGTACAATCTTCAGAGTCACAAAAGGCATCTAACTGCACTCCTGCAGAGCGTCTATGGCGTATCAAGCAGTGGTTGAGGCCTCGCACAGTGTTACAGGAGAGGTGGGAGATAGAGAGAGGCAGGAAGAGGACAGGAAACACACAAGCAGCGCTCGTGATCGTCTCACGGCGGGAGCGAGCGTCTGTCGGCGGCGCGACGGGAAAACGAGTCCCTTCTAGCGTTACAGTGACACATGCTTTTTCAAATGTCAAGACTCTCCCTCTTCATTTCTCCCCTCCTGCGGAGCGCCGGCGGACATTCCTCTCGTTACTTCATGCACAGAGAGAGAGAAAGTCTCAGAGGTTAACTCGGGTCAAAAGAAATGTCTGCACTCGTAGATGTGGAAGGTGCCGTACGACCTCCGACCTTCTGATGCACTTCTAGTTCAACGATGTCCGAGCATTGAGATCCACAGAGAGCAGGAGGAGGTGGAGGTGGTGGTGGTGGGGGTTATTGATGAGGGAACAGTTGTTGCTCTTCTTCACTGCTCGGCGGGACACGCGTTCCGGTCTTTGCAGCAGAAGTAATGCACCACCACGCCGTTGGGATACCTGGCAAACGCACTGAGAGAGAGAGAGAGAGAGAGAGAGAGAGAGAGAGAGAGAAAGAGGAACGCGCAGCGGACGGGATTAGGACTCAAAGCTGCATCAAAGCAGATAAACAAGCAAGTCATCAAAATGGAGAAGAGGGACCCAAAAATGAACGGGGTGTGAAATTAACAGCAGCTCAGGGCAAATATGGAAAAACTGAAACTGCAGACACAAAATAATCTGATCGAAAGAGACAAAAGACTAAAGATGCCGTTGCTATAATAGTCATAACACTCAAATTAATGAGGTTTCTGATGAGAACCCTCAATAACTCTGCAAATAATCAGTCCACTCTCAAGATCCACAGATTTATGACACATGCAAATGTATTAAATAGAATTAGAGCAAAACGCAATCAGAAAAACCCCCATAAAAGATAACATTTGACTACATTATCTTCACACTAATGCTGAACCAGAAACAGGCCTGTCTTTTGGGGACCATGAGTGACGACACTGAGATCGTTACCTGCTTCCTATCTTCTTCTTGCACACTCTGCAGGTCTTCTCCTCTGTGATGACACATTTCACCTGCTGGTGGAAGATCCGCTCCTCCTGCACCTGAGAGCAGAGAACATCTTCATCATGCAACGTGTTTGATAAGAAGGAGACTTTAACAGGAACGCTTATGTGACGGTTTATGGTTTAAGTTGTGTAACAGTCGGACTCTGCCGTTTCCGTAAATTACTTATGAAGAAGTTTGATGGAAACAAGTTGTCCCTCTACGTAGGCAGAGAATTGATTTGTAACATGTAATCACAGAGCAGATCAAAAACAGTTTAATTTCCGTTGGACTCCATTCGATCCGACAGGAAAAATCAATCTGCAACTGACCTGCTGATAACTAACAGACACGCAACCTGTGGCCAGAGGCGGCAGACACTGCTCTGTATGAAAGGCTGGGAACCACTGAACTAAACAACACAAAGAGCACATTTCAGAAGATATATTATATAAGATGTGAGTCACAAACTGCTCTGCTTCTGCAGCTCTCTGGTTGAGAGTCTTTTGTCAAAATGTATCCAAACTGTTACAAGTTCCAATCTTCAAATTCCTCTCTGATGGTCAAACACACGTGAATGGTGACGTAGTTCTGACAACTACGTCCTTCAACCTGAGCTCCAGGTGTCCCACATTCGTCCCTGAAGATGAACTCGACGTCTCTCGGATGAAGGGAGGCAGAGTTCTGTCTGACGCTGCTCTCTTGACTTCACCAAAGGAAGACTATTAAAACACCATTTCTCCGAGGGAAACGATGAAGTGTTGCATTATCTCAACAAGAGGCCTCGATTCCTCGTCAGCAACACACTAATCACTTCTCACAAAAAACTAAAAACGGACCAGAATCAATCGAGAGGTAAAGAAAAATGGAGCATTTCTCTACTGAATCAGTCACTCGTGGGAAGATAGGATCGTCTTTGGCTCCATCATCAGTATCGTACATGGCCAACTACGATATATGTAACTGACATTTTGATCCATTTCCCGTGAACCACGGTGTAAAGAAATCCTCCAGGACTTACTCGGAGGAACTCGGCCTGCAGCAGACTCTTCAGAACCTGGTTGCAGCGTTTCCTCTGAGCCTTCTCCTCCAAGACGCTCTCCAGGAAGACCCGGATCTCTCGGATCTGAGTGTTTGCTGGGAGCAGGTTGATGGCCTGGAAGAAAAACAACAAAATAAAGCTAGGCTTGTAAAACGCAGCTGAGCAGACACTATAAGTTTGAATTATTACAACATTACGAGGAAGAACTTTGAGCAAATGAACAAGTAGAACGTATGAAAATGAGCAGACGTGATGACCTTCATGATGCTCAACTGTGTTCAGAGAGAAAACCTGATTAAGACTTTGAATAGCGCCGCTTCCACATTCATGAGATGCAGAACATAACTCATTAATCATTTCCAAATGATAATATGAAATGAAATGACTTCCTCTTGGGAAAAGTAATTTGCTGCTACATGACTTCTCTTACCTTTAGAAATAAAAAACCGAGTCGCCCGTTAGCCTCCGTGTGAATGAGGCTAAACACAATGGAGGCCGGCGCTCTCGCCGTCCTCTCGTTCAACGTAATTAAATTAAATTAGCGCAAATGGCCTCGTTACACTCAGACAGATTAGAGAGAGTTTCCTGAAGAGAGAGACATTTAGTTTGTGTAAAGCTCAACTTGTATTCTGTATTTGTACTGCACGTTTGTTTAAATAACCCAAACATGTACAATATGTAACCGCACGACTCTACACCAAATAAAATGCATTACAGTTTGATTATTTAATACGACATGACCTGCCACCACCGGAAGATACAACCCTCCTTTTCAGAAGCACCAACAACAATCAGTCGGCCTTTAGTCCTTTTTGGGGATGTTTATCAGGAGGAGGAGGATCCGGCTGCTGCAACCGCAGTGTTCAGGATGTTTGTTGCTGAAGAGCTGCAGAATTTGCATTCATGTTGCTCATGTGGGGCTTCTCATGTGGGTAGCTCTTACTTCCTTACTTGGGAGTTCCAACTTGTTCCCAAAAAGCAGCTTTTGCTTGTTTACCGTTTGTAAATAACATAAATATTGATCTCTTTGGGTGTTGGACTGTCAGTCAGACAAACCGACACTACGTCACCCCGCTGTTCTGGAAACTTGTTTCCCACTGTATTTAGACATTTATAGACTAAATGACAAGTTGATTATTCCCAAAAAAATTATTACATACACAAAAAAAAAGTAAAAAATTGACCATGACATACAAAAAAAAAATGTGTTTCATGTCAGAAGGTTTTCCAGAAATATTTGGTGCAGTCTCGCCTTGTGTTCTTGGCGAGGCAGAGTCTGGGAGCGAGGCCAGGGGAAAGGAAAGCAGGTTTGCCATCGAGTCGACGAAGGAGCGCAGGGAGGCACAGAGAGACAAGATGGAGAGCTTCCCGGTTTGTGAGATCCAAACCCAAACACTCACATGAACCTGCAGCGTTCCCCTTGAGACGCTCCTAATTTGACGCGGCTGTGGTTGAGCACAGACGAGCGGTGCCTTTCACACGCAATCGCTTCCACTTTAAATCACGGCGGTCTACAATTTGACAACGAGGATATAACTCAGAACAGATAAACATGTTTGTTTTATGGATTCAAATATTTACAGTGACAGAGTGGTGGCGTTTCAAAGACCCTGTAGAGTCTCTCCCTCTCTCTCCATATCTTATCTCAAAGCAACAATCAGCTGGGTGACTTAATGTGGACTGTGTGGAAAGATGCCTAGCAGCTGGAGTGCATTGAAAAACACAAACAGCTGCATGAAGCACAGAGTCTCGCTATCTAGCAGGTTCAGAATATCTGGACCCATCGGGGAGCAACAGCCAATGAGAGCGCAAGACACGGGTCGAGGGGAAACCTGGGGCCGGGTCGCCTCGCCTGGAGCCTTCCTGTGTTCACATGAATACACATAATCTACATGGGGGAAATAGCAAAGATGTGTGGAAACAGGCTGCTGTGTGAACACGTGTGTGTCGATGACAACGTCAGAAAGCATGACTACACCGCGCCCAAGTCCATTCACGCATGTGTTTCTGTGACGAAGCGTAGTTCGGAGAGCTCATCAGGGATTCCTCCTGGTTAGGATCTCGTAGCGCAGCGTCACGCAGGGTGGAAACAACAACTACTTCAAGATTCCCGAAAGGACAGCGAGTTGTGTCGTGTGAACAGCACAGCAATCTGAGCTGGGCTTTAACTGTGAAAATGTGGCTCCTTTTAAATGGATGTCCTTTTGAATTAAAGCAAAAAAATCCTATTGTTCTACCTGCATCCAGTGGCGTCATTCGACGCGACAGTGACATAGTTGGATGCAAGAAGGAAATACAGGCCGCAGCTTGGGTTTCTCCGGCTGCCAAGGGACCGGCACACTGCGGAAATGGCTTCCCGAAATACAAGTGCAGAGGATGTTATGGAGGAGGATACTTTTTGCAGTGTTTTGGCTGACTGGAGCCAGCGCATACGGCCGATGAAATGCAGCAGAGAGAGGCCGGGAGCAAACACCGACTGGTTGTTGTAAGAGCAGCGTAGATCATTTGGAGAGCAGAGCCAGTCCTGCGGGGGTGTGTGTGTGTGTGTGTGTGTGTGTGTGTGTGTGTGTGTGTGTGTGTGTGTGTGTGTGTGTGTGTGTGTGTGTGTGTGTGTGTAGGGTCTCAGGAGTGTGTGGTGCAGCGAGAGAGAGAGAGATGGTGGATGCGGTGCGAGTGGACGAGGGAGCGATCGCCGCAGACGAGAGTTTAAGTTTAGTGGCGAAGATATCCCGTAAATCCACAGTAGAGTTCAGTTTGTGCACAGATAAATGCTCTTTGCTGCGTCTTGTTCCCCGGCCGCTGAGTGAAGCGAGGGGGACAGAGAGGCACGCAATGCATCCTGGTACATGTAGGCACAAGTCTGTGAGCACGAGAAACCAGCTTTCTGGGTCAACGTTGAGTTTATTGCTTCAATTGAACATTCACATAAAAATGTGCTGAATTTGCCCTTTAAGGGAGATCTTCTTTACTAGTCAGCATTCGGTGAACTAGGTCACGAGCTGGTTTAGACCGGAACAGCCGTTATTCGATTCTTTGCTATTTTGGTTCTGGGTTCAGATAGTTGAAACAGGTATATGAAAGGAATTTCACCAAAGATATTCACATTTCAACGTGGACGGCCTCTCGAGGGAGATCAGCACCCTGGTGGAAATCTTTGATTTTTGTTTCTTTTCTATCACAAAAGGCAGCAGCCTGATTACCCCCCCGACTGTGCAATCCCCTCTCATCTCGCTCTAAAAACAAACTGAAATCAAATCTTTAAATGAATGTTCAGTCGCTGCTCTAATTTCACACCAAATGACTCATAGTGTGTGTGTGTGTGTGTGTGTGTGTGTGTGTGTGTGTGTGTGTGTCATGTTATTCCATCTCATTTTTAATCCAGCCTAAACAAGCAGACTCCTATCTGTTCCACTTTCACGTCTTGTCCGAGTTCGCAATGATCACTTAATCTGAGCGATGGCAAAGAGTCAACTGATAATAATAAAGCACCGGGTGGAATTAGAAAGTAATTCCTGCTTTCTGATTGAATGAGCAGTTTGAAGCACCAGATGAGACTGGCTGAGTAGAAAAAGTAGAATTCAAGAGCAATGATTTTGTGCACGACGACTGGAGTGTCAGAAGACTTTTGCAGCCTTTTCTGCGTCAACTCACTGGCGCCGTTTGTCCCGTTTTAATGCAGTAAACGCGTGTTGCACTCCAAGGAGATAAAATAAAGAATGACTTGTGATTACCAGACTGGGGGTTGGGTGCCAAGTCACCCGAGAGAGGAATGTGCGTGCCGCTCTGTGGTCGTTTACCTTGGTGGTGTTGAGTTTGCTGTGGTGCAGCTCCAGGACGTGCAGAGCCGCCTGGAGGTTGGCCTGAGGCTCCGACAGCTCCATCTTGATGGGCCCCAAGCAGTGGACGTCAGGAGGGGACAGGTACATCCGCAGCAAAGACAGATAAACCTGGAGGGGAAGAAATACAGCCGCTAGCGCTCAATGCAGCTGCTTCACCATCGTTTTCACATCACATGACCAGACGTTCGTCTGCAAAATGTCATGTAAGACAAGAATGCACAGCAGAGAAGAACGATGATCTATTACAGAATTACAGGATTCATTAATCAAAACAGCAATTAAGATAAAAAAAGGATATAATATTTACTGCATTTTGTTTTCTCAGTACCTCTACAATGACAATAAACTTGAATCTAATCCAGAAACTAAATATGAATAAAGTTAGAAGAAACTACACAACTCAAAACATGCAAGTTTACAATTTGGTGAATGAGGCGGGCTAGTTGTTTCCCCCTATTTCCAGTCTTTATGCTAAGCTAAGCTCATCAATAAATCTGATGCCGATTCATATATTTTCATTTAGGTCTGGTTTGGTTGCAGAGTCAAGTTCGTACACATAACAGACAATGTCAGCTGTCGTTTCTGACAAAACACCTTTCGTTGGGAGCTTGAGCCATAAATGATCGATTATATTTGTGTAGCACTTTCTGCAAACACAGAGGCACTTAGCAGACGGCAGCCGAGCGTACAGAACGAAATAAGTGGTCGTAAAATACAATCCAGGAGGAAAAAAAAGGCAGAGAAACTCATTATTTTTGTGAAAAAATGAAGATAATCAGGAAGCAAACTTTGAAAGCTACTTACATCTTTATTCCCTTCGACCAAACTGTTGTAATGGCTGTGACAGTATCTGCAGAGCACAAGGGGGGGGGGGGGGGGGGGGGGGTCATGAATTTAAATGAATTCTACATCATTAGTCAGCTGCTGGAGTTGGCAAACATTTGGCAGATGATTGGTGTTAATTATCCACCCAGTCGTTTGCGGGAGTACTCACTCCTCAGCCATGCGGGTGTCTTTCAGGATGTGCACATAGATGAAGAGCGCCTGCTCGTGTTTACCCATCCGACCCAGAAGCAGAGCCCGCTCCTCCAGCAGGCCTTCAGGACGGAAAACAAGTTTCACCCTTCAGCTTAAAAACCTATAGAAGTTGGCTAAAAGCTTCCTCTATAACTGAGAACACATGTAGGTGAGGTAATGGAAATGACATGAAATACTTTGTTTTTCTTAGGCGCATGTTACATAACGTTACGTTAAGCCCCTTGAGGCAAATTTATGGTTGTATTAAAACTGAGTGGACATATGAACTGATAGTAAAATATGTGGTTCAGTTTGAACTTCTACAGATTGCTGTATCGAAAACAACACATTTCCTTCCATACCAAAAAGGCTTATCCTTATTTTCAGTCACAGTTCTTACCATCGAAGGGGAAGTCACTGATGAGTCTGGCTGGTTCATAGCTGGTAGAAATATCCAGGAAAGACAGCAGCTTGTTCCTGAACTCTCCCAGATCACCTTCCTCTTTCCCCGCAGCAACAGCTGGAACTCCTACAGCAGAACAGTGGTTTAAAGAACAGTCTAGAGCTGCAAAGATCATGCTTTCAACTGGTTAAACCGGATTAAAAGTGAATACTTGCTGCTTTTCATTGTCTTCTGTGATAGAATAATTTAGTTATTTGAGTTTTGGACTGTTGGTCGGACAAAATAAGCAGTTTTGAAGACATAGTTTGTAAAAAAAAAAAAAATGTTTCCCAGACTCAATTTCATGACATTTTATGAACCAAATGAGTCAAGAAATCGTGAACATGATTGACAGATAAGTTAATAATTCAAATAATCTAGGTTATAAAAGGTAATCATAACAATGATCAAGTACATTAAATATATCAGAAGTCAAACACCCTTAAAAAGAAAACATCTGTATGGTTTAATTAGTTTTTTTGAACTTGAATCATTATTAAAGTATCATCCTCGTCTTAATCGTACCCTGTGGAGTTATTAATCACTCGTAGCACAATAGACTTAATATCTTCATCCTGTTTTGTTCGTATTGTGCACGCCCACGAGGACGCAGCGTGCTTCACATCCCGCCAATGGTTTTAACACTAATCTACGGATTGACAGTTAGTGGGAACAGC
Source organism: Cebidichthys violaceus (assembly GCF_023349555.1). Lineage (NCBI taxonomy): Eukaryota > Metazoa > Chordata > Actinopteri > Perciformes > Stichaeidae > Cebidichthys > Cebidichthys violaceus. The sequence goes on along the minus strand of NW_027176395.1, from coordinate 2,504,716 downwards.
GCAAACAAAAAGGCAGAGAAGTAGAAGACGTAGCAGACCGCTGGCAAGCAGACGTGGACGTAAACCATGCAGGTTCTCACAGTGAAACGTGGGCTTTGCAATGGTTTGATCAAGAAGGAAACGCTCCCAGCATGTCTGTTAGACCTCAAAGATACACACGATGCGTTTTGGTAAGAAACACTGGATGTAAACAAAACTTTTCTTTTAGTTTTTCTCAACAAGTGATCTCCAGAAGAAAACTCAACGGGGCACATTTGAGGTGAACCCGACAATAGTGCTGATAAAGGAATAAATAATGGATGTAAAACTGACTAATCTCAGAGAGACGATATCTTAATATCACGGGTTGCATTCTGAAATATGCTTCATAACGCGACCTGAAGCAATAACCTGCCCCAAGGACAGATGCATTTATTTTATTACTTCATTTCTCAGACAGAGTGCACATTAATGAGCGTCCCTGGAAATGCAGCCGTCTGATAGGTTCATTTCAAGACACGGTCCCTGGATGATCATCAAAAGACAGACAGACAGACAGACAGACAGACAGACAGACAGACAGACAGACAGACAGACAGACAGACAGACAGACAGACAGACAGACAGACAGACAGACAGACAGACAGACAGAGAGAGAGAGAGAGAGAGAGAGAGAGAGAGAGAGAGAGAGAGAGAGAGAGAGAGAGAGAGAGAGAGAGAGAGAGAGAGAGAGACGGATGGACTTCATAAGAAATCCTGACACAGGATTAACGTGTAAAGCAGTGAGAGACAACTATCTGGCTGAGTAAGCAAAAAGGCAAACCGAAACCACATGCAGTGATGTAATCACGTGAAAGTCCTCCGATAAATTTGGATTATGTTCTTTTGGCATTAAGAAGGTATTAAAGCCCGAGGGTCGTGTTGCCCTGCAGCTCAGATAAAAGAATTCACTTCACTTTGTAGCGTTGCTTCAGGTAAAAGGACTGAATGTTAAGTGTCGAACTACATCTGTATCAAGATGAATACAATAGTTTTTAAAAGAGGTAAAAAAAGTAGTTTAAAAGTAGTATAAAACTTTTAATGCCTTTTTAAGGGCCTGCAGATACTGTGAACTTCACTTAAATTCACTCTCAAGTATTCTGTTGCTCGTACCTTCTGGCAGCGAGTTGAGGTACTGCTTCATGAGGCCTTGGACCCTCTCCAGGTAGAGCTGGATCAGCACATTGTGAAACTCCGGGCCCTTATCGTCCCACACGTAAATGATGTGCTCCAAATACGGGATGGCGAGCTCCTTAAAGCCCTCCTTCAGGAAGTTCAGCACCTTGTCTCTGGGCAAAGTCTCCACCTCGGTCAGGTCCTCTGTGAAGATCTGGACAGGAAGAGAGATCTTTAAACCTACGGGAGAGCTGTCTTTACGCTGAGTGGACATAAAATATACTGAGACTTTATACAGAAAACTCTAGTGTCATTTTTATGAGTGTCAATTTAAAAAAAAGAAAGAAAAAAAAATAGCTTTGATATGTGACCAAAGAAACTGAACCGTGATGTAACACTTGGTGTAAATCTCTGTGTCCCACCTTCAGGCCGTCCTCAGGACAGATCTTCAACACCCAGGGAGAAAACTCAAAGATTATTCCCAAATTCTCCCCTCCTGTGTGTGGGGGAGATAAGAGAGAGATAAGGGGGAGATAAGGGAGTTTAACTTCCTCAGAAGGCGCTCAGAGAAAAACAAGTAAAGATGGAAACAAAGCAGATGATCGCGCTCCATGCTCTTTCTGGTATTAAAGAATAGAGCCCAATGTAGTAGAGCTGCAACCATTAGTCAAATATTTAAGTAGTCAATCAACTGGAAACTATTTTGATTACATATTGTAGTAACAGCCAGGTCCAGAGTCTTAATTCTGATTGTTATGACAATTTTGACGTTGTGACATCATTTTGACCCAGAAATTCAAGATGGCCACAATCCATCGGGAGTCGCCTGGACTCTGGGCCACATTGTTCACACGTGTGTGGAGTGAACCAGCAGCTGCTTCTCATTCCGGAGGACAGAGACCATCACTCTACTGGAGTAGAGACGTGGATCTCTGGGTCAACATGATGTCAAACTGTCAAACTGATGTCAGAATCCTTGTGGTTGCCTTTCATGAAAAAGTGTCTTCGTACAGAATTCTAGGTGCTCTGGTTCAAAAGTTTATTTTTCAAGATGGAGTCAGGGACCTGGGGGCTAAATAAAAAAAATAAAATAAAATAAAATAAAAAAAGGTCCATAGAAGTTAAATCTATCATTAAAACATCTTAGCCAGATAATCGTCACGGATTTGAAGTTCTGGACCAAACTATAATAATTGAAGTACACTTTTCTTTAATTTAAAGTCATTCAAAGATTTAATTTACACATTTATAAACCAAACGATAATGCCATCAATCATGAATAAAAACAGCAGATTAATAAATAATTCAAACATTTGTTATTCATGTAAAGTGTGTCGTTGTCTTGACCTGAATAAGTCATATAAGTCAAACGTATTCATGATGAGAGGTTTGTTTGCACTCTTTTTACAAAACCATCATTCCAGTTCTAATGGCTTTCTTTGGGGGCCTAATTTGTTTGCAGTTGGTAGGAAGCAGAAGAATCGTTCTGTATAACGCACCGCCGCCATTAACAAATTGAACCACAGCCAAATGAGGTCGAAAGCCTCCACACAGCTTTTGATTTTTTTTTTATCTCGCAGGCAATTTACTGGATTGTTCCGGAGTTTAACCACATTTAAAAGGCTGATGGGAAGAAACAGAAACTCCCTGGTTCACAGATTAGTAACAGAGTAAACAGTGACACACATGGAGCGATGTCAGTGCCAGACACATGAGAGACTGCAGACCGTGACATGCCACAGACTTCATCCAACATCAATCAGGGTGAACGTTCTCTCAGAGCCTTTCCCCAAATCACCCCAACACATTTAACATACCTAGCGGCGGTGACAACTTTGACGCTCTTAAGTTTAAAAACCGGACTCAAATGGCCGTCGATCCTTACCCAGTCTTTGGAGGTACTGCACTGTTCGCTCGTGGCCCTTCAGCGGAGAGTTGGCCTTGGTGGACTGGTCCAGCAGCACCTGCAGAGCTGGTGAGGAAACATGAAGGGAAGGCGAGCGAGAGGGGGAGCGAGAGCAAACGTGAGATCAGTCCGAGTGATGGAAAGTAGCAACATGTCATCTCCTCTGCGGCGCGCACTGCGTTACATCACTCCTGGACGGAGCACAGTGCACGGTGTTAATTGGCGGACGGGGAACAGCTGGTTTGAATCGAGGGGCATCGACTCGAGCGGCATGACATCAGAAGCTCAAATTGCAGCAGCGGGTCGATTGAAACCAGCCGCGCTCACAGCGAGAACGGGCCCAGAATGTGCCGCAGTATCCCGCCAGAAACCAAACAACATCAAGACAGCTGTGATCTACGAGGACGACGAGCCGGCCGCATGCAGGAAACCTCCCCCGAGATAAACAGCGGGGCCTCACACTGCGGGGCACAACTTTGTTACATTACAACTTTGCTACAAGCACATAGCTGCTGCCTATCGAAGTTAAAACAGAATGGAACAATTCAGTACAAAGGCTCTTGTTTTTGAATCGGGAGGTAAGGAGGAGGCCTAGCGTCAAGTGATCCGTCATTTAAATACTAAACCCAGAACTCAACATCCAATTTAAAAGAGGAATTGGGAACGGATGTTTCAGCGCGTTTCATTGTTGCGTGTTCAGTTGTCATGCAGAGGCCTGCAAACAATAAAGAGGAATAAAACGGATCGTCCGTTTGATTGAATTACCTTTTGTCGGCTGCACGGGGATTCATTTCCCACTCAAAACATTTTTTAATCACATCAGAAAATTCATTTAAGTGATCAAATTGAGGACAAATTGAGTTTTCCTTTGAAAGAAAACGCAACGCTGACTGCAGCATTATCTATTCAATCATCTATTGAAAGTCCTACTTTCATAATTTAGCACTAAAATATACTTCAAACCGTAAAAGTAAAGGGACTAACTGAGTGTTTTATTATATATCATATTACTGCAATATTATTACTGATGTACTTACACTTACTCAACATGTCAGCAGCATTTCAATGTCACAGCTGGTTGAGGTCAAGTTAATTCTGGCTCGTTTAATCTACATCGATGCATCATATTTTATAAATGGATCATATTTTTATGTGTAAAATCTTAATCTGAAAAGTATCTAGTAACTGCAGCTGTCATGTAAATGTACAATATCTATAAAGTAGCATAACTTAAATACTGACTCATAATAGTACTTATGTACAGCTGTGGTTTTTTTGTTAGAAAACCAAAGATTAATCTTGTTTTTTTAAGGCCAGTTCTCTGAATTTGCTGTTTGTTAAACAATTACAATACTTGGAGGGACTGTTTGCAGCGTTTAATCCGGGTTTATTCTGTTGGGGTTCACCAGGTTGGTCGGTTTGGCTCTGTGTTAAATGACGGTCAGCGCACATTTCTTTTGATTAATCACAAATTTCTGTCGACTCATCCAAATGAAAGAGACAGAACCAAAATAAACTATTTAAACAGAGCTTAACTCTTACTGCAGGTTTATCCTCTTAATGCTGGTTCTTGTTTCTCACCGTCATGTTTTTTTTAAACAAGTTGTGGCTTCTACTCGCTTATGCAGCTTAAAATGTCTGGTTATCCATTCATGCATAAAAGCCTATTTGAACTCGCACTTGAACTCAACAGAGCAAAATGTCTGACAGTTTTCCAGGAAAGCCACAACAGCTGAGGGAGGTGTACGAATCCACACCGTGTTAAATTAATTATTACGCCCCAAATCACACAAATGGAATTCAAACTGTTTCTGCAGAGAAGCACAGATGTACTAATACACAAATACACAAATAAGGACTGAAGTATTAGGCATCATGTTTTGGAACAGAGCTGGATGAAAAGTAAGACCGATTACTTCTTTTGTTTGTGTCAAGAAAATGCACAAAATGTCCACCAAATATTTGGATTAGCATTAAATAAAAACAGTGCAATCTTAAACTGCGGACAAAAACTTAATTTTACAGCAAAAAAAAGCTGATATTTTTTTTAAAAAAAGAGACGTTTTATTACTGTCCTTTTCTCACGGGACATGATACAAAATTAAGTACAGGATTAACATCTTTACATCACTGCCTATTCAAGAACAGCAAGAGTAAAGCACAATTAATTAACCACAGATGTATATTTATGAACCCGTATTGATTCCCTGTGAATTCAAAATGATAACCACAACCATATGTATATAAACGAATTAACTGTGGTTAATAAAAATCCCAAAACTGTTTACAATTAAAGTGGCATAAAATGAAAACTTGCTCAAAAATACATTAGTCCCAAAGAGCAAGGAGTTCAGAGACAATAAAACACCGAAGGTATCTAAATGTTCAAAAACACGAGGTCGTGAAGTTGCAACTTGTTCAAACAGTAAACCAGTGGGAAGATCAGATCCCCACAGTCACACGCAGCTCATTTCAGGCCTTACCTTTCTGGTGCAGGCCCTTCTTCTCATAGAGGATGATGAGCTCGCTGTACTTGTGGGCCTTCTTCAGGACGTACTCGCTCTCCTCGATGTGACAGTGGTTGTTTTCCAGACGAAGGAGGGGGGACACCATGGCCACGTTGGTCTAAACGGAGGAGGAGGGGGGAGATAAAAGCAGATTATAAAACATCAACACCACATTTCTAACCTTTAATCCGTTCAGCCCTTTAAAGCTCAGGTTGCGTTTCACCCAAAGACTTCAGGAACGGTGACCTCACTGATCATTATCGATATCGTTTAAATAATGTGCTGCAGGTGTTGGCACTCATCGTTAAGAGGAGCTCCAGCCGCTCTTCGGTTGCCCCTGCAGTGTGATCTGGGTCTGCCCTTTGAGTTCCTCTGATTAAATGGCAGCTTATTATACCTCCACAGAGGAGCACCTGGTGGCATTTTCCCTGGATGCCACATGGACTGACTCGTCTAAATGCTGAAGAGCAGCGGAGACGCATTGAAGACAGAAGCCAGAAACTTACTTCGGCTGCTTGTCTCTGTGATCTCTCTCCCCATAGATGAGGTTTGACACACAGTGGGCCCGGTACGTTAAATAGCTGTCCAGGCATCTACCTCCCTGAATCAAACCCCAGACATTACTGCAGCTACCCGGAGAGGACACCGCCTTTAACCGTGACTTCAAAGTACATCTGCCAACGCTCCGCCCGACACAGAGCCCGTTTAGCGACGTGGGAGGTAAAGTCTCGAGGCAGACGGTGAAAACTGCCAAGTTCATTAGAGCCGAAATGGCTGTCCATCATGAAATAAAAAACAGCTGGATTAGGTTCACTGTAGAGCGGTTGTCGATCAAAAAGTATGAGTCATGAGTGGCATTAAAGAAAAGACAATTATAAAAATGAGCTTGTTTAAAAAGTGTTTCCAATGAATTAAAAAAAAAAATCATAATCCATTTTATGAGGAGAATGTGACACCTATTGGCAAAATGACTGCATGAAACAAAAGCCACAAACATTTATTTTACCTTTGTCAAAACGTATTCATTGTTTTACTTCCTTTAGTATTAAGATTTCTCCTTTTCATTTTAGTTTACTTAATTTTGATATTGTTCTCAAAATGCATCTTTATCTTTTATAGTGTTATTATCATTTGTTTCATATTTGTGAATGTAAATTAATATGTTTTGTGATTCTTTTGTGTAAATGGAGATGAGCATTGACGCAACGACGTGCTGAATAAATATCAATGTTGGTTGAATAAAACATATTTGACAACTTTTGGATAGCAGAACAATAAAGAGCAACACACTGAACTGTTTTCTGTATATTCTGCAAGACATTGAATTATTAATATCAAGTATACAATATCAAAAAGTGGCAGTTTGGACTGTAATGTCTCCATTTGTTGAGAAAGAACAGGAAGGTGGTCTCACATGCAGGTAACATTTCAGCAGGGTGGTGTCGATGATCTGCAGGAGCTTTTTTCGGCTTTTGATAGTAGGCGTGCCCTCCATGAGCGGAGACGTTGTGGAGGGGTCGGAGTCATTCAGCTGTTTCACAAGGTGGCTACGTTTCTGTCAAGACAAACAAGACAAAAAGGTCAACATTGTGCCTCCTTTGATTTACTCCAATTATCTTGATCTTCACCCGTGACATGCTTATCGGCTCTTGTGTTTTCGGTAATCCTCTAAGAAGTAGAGCCCCGTTCAAAGTGGGGTCTGAGAAAATGCATCCCTTCCATCATGGATTCATACATCACACACACACACACACACACACACACACACACACACACACACACACACACACACACACACACACACACACACACACACACACACACACACACACCTGTGTGAGATAGTCGATGAGGGCGAGGTGAGCCTTCTCCAGCTCTGCCACGGACAGAGTAGGCAGAGGGTTGGGGTAGTGCAGCTGCTTGCGGTAGTCTGACGGGAGCAGGTCTGGGTACAGCCCAATCACATGGGTGGGATCTGCAGCGCACACGAGAGGGGAAATCTGTCACATTTATATCCCACGTGTGTGACATCATTACATGAGAATGTTAAACGTAATGAAAACATCTCCATAAATATACGCAATAAGAAACAGATGTGTAATGAGGTCAAGAAAAGAGGAAGAATAAAGTAGACTGAATAGATTAAGGCCAGTTTCACCTTAAAAAGGCTCCAATACATAAACATTGATCATGAGGAGACAATGAGAGGACGTTTATCACACTGAAACAAGCCCATCACCTTGTCAAAGCTGACAGCAGTACAAAATATGAACTTGTCAGACGTCTAAGTGTTGGGCTCTCGTCCTATGTAGTGAATAGCAGCCATGTGTTACTGGTTAAAACAAATAAATACTGCAACACATGCGATTAGAGCCAAGCCTTAAATCGTTGGCCTGAACAGACAGAAATCAGTCGTCTACTGGGAGGAACCTACCTGTGCCCAGTTTGGCGAACACCTGCATGGAGTCATCAAATCTCTTCTGGCAAAACAGATTGAAGGCATAGAGATTCTGGATGTGATGGATCTGCTGCTTCTTATCACCGTCGGAATCATCCTTCATCTTCAAAATAAACAGAAGCAAAAAAAAAAAAAACGTATCAGAAAAACGTCTCCAGTTAACTTTTCAAGAATGTGAAAATAAAAAACCACACGAATGGCCTTTATCACTCTTGAAGATGCCTCCAGATAGCTAGACGGCGAGATAAGCTGACAATAAAGCACGAAGCCGCTTCAACATGCTGCTCCTAATCAAGATAAGTGACGGTCGGGTTCCATCCTCTGAGCTAAAGCCCCAATTGAATCTCGAGGAATAAATGAGGTTAAAACAGTGAAGCGGGTGGTTGTGCTGCTCACCGCCAGCTGAAGAGCCAGCTCAAACTGTTTGTCCTGAAGGAGCTGCCGGATCTGGGTGGCTATCGACACGGGAACCAGGCGCCACACAAAGTGGTTGCTGGCGACGTACACAATATTTTGCCTGTGAAAGATAAAGAGGAGAAAAACAAGATGAGAGAGGATAGGTTGGAACAAAAGTGATTTTTTTTTTCTTTGTAAAGGAGGGAACTCACTATCATGAGAAATGGAGACTGGTGAGAGCAGATCATGCACGAGGATGTTATGTGCAGGAACCAGAGTGGTATACATTAAAGTGCCACCATTCTTTATTGAATGTGTAACTTTAAGCCCAGAGTCTTGCAGTAGCCACTGCAGCCTTTTTTATTTTTTTACCTCAAACATACTGCAGTACTGAGCTGTATTGCTGCCAGCATGACAAACAAAAATAATCTTACTGTTACAACATCCTTATAACAAGATATTTATCATGTTATGAAACATCTTCAAGTTCAAATTATTCCGTTTTTAGAAGAACTTTTTCTTGTTGTAACAGCATATTATCTTATAAGAAATTGTATTTTATCATGAGTAATTATAACAGGATAAGTTGTCATGATAATGTTATGCATTGGTATGTTGTTATAACAAGACACTTCCATATGGTAACACAAAACTCTTTGGAGCGGTGCAATAATGCAGCCAGTAAAATGTTAGACTTATACTGAAGAGTAAACAGCTAATGTCCTAAAACAATCTTTTGGCGCTGTAGTTCGGTCAGAATGACGTGCGTTATGATATCACATCTTCACAGAGGACCGCCTCACCCGGCTGAGGTGATGAAGCGAGGTCTCTGCAGCTCCACACTCTGCACCAGCAGCCTCGGCTCAAACGTCCGGATCTCCACGTACCGAGGAAGAACAGCTATGATGTACGGAGGCTGGTGCTCTGAGAACGAAATGGGAAAAAAAAAAAGAGGAGGCGAGAGTGTAAGACGTCAACCAAAAAAACAAACCGCCACAGGTGGGTTTGAGACAGACAGATATAACATATCATTAAATGTCTGAAAGGCTTAAATAGAGACGTTTTTCAAGTCATTACATGGGAAAAAAGTTGTTTTTAAAAGGAGAAGAGACTTTTTTTTTTATTACATTTTTCCTTTATTTGACAGCTGACGGAGAAGAGACAGACAGGAAATAAGGGGGGGGGGGGGGGGGGGGGGGGGGGGGGGGGGGGGGGAGTTGTCCTCTGCTGGTATGTTACCGTTACGAGGCATGTGCTGTGACCATTTGGCGACCAAGGCCCTCTGACAATATATTTTGTTGCAGAATGGACAAACCGAGCGATTAATCGTTAAGTCTATTTTTTATATATCAGAAAACAAAAATGCCCACTATAATGGACATAATCGTTTCAGCTCTAATAAGGAATGCGTGGTTTGAAATGCACCTGACCCAAACCCTGTGTCTTGACAGCAGGTGCATCAGCTGCGATTATAGAGAGAAGCCCTTGAGGCTACTAAGGCAGGAAATCCAGCCGGAGACGGCCGTCCAGACAGGCCTGAGGTGGGACTCTGGATGTGGGACAGACTGTGCCCACAGGCCCTCTGGACGCTCAGTTACATGCGTTTCAAACTGACTCATCCTCTGCTGATGCACGCGCGTCACAGTCACTATATCAAAACAAGGAAATTACAAACCGTATGAAACCGCTGCTTCATTTCCCCTTCATATCGTTTCTACCTGCGTACCTTCTACAGGAAGAGGAGCCTTCAAAAAAAACAACATGAGATCTTTCATCTGCATCACTTCTGTTCCGAAGCTCATTAGTAATCCAGACATGTGGTGTCTGAGTCACGGGGTAAACAATGATGTCTAATGTATTAGGCTTCTAAAAAAAGGATGTTTCCTCTGCTGACATGTGGAAAACAGTAGCACAGCTCAGACAGAGTGGAAAGCTTGAGGAAGAGGGAAGAAAAGTCAGACAGCAGCAGCTGGATGGCAGCAGATGACGATGGCAGTATTTAGGACAAACGCTTCATCAGGTGTTTGTTTTAATACCCAGTTGCTATGTGAACAAACCTGTTCGATCCGTGTCGCGAGAACTGTTCGGTCACATACCAGTCAGTGAAGTCAAAGAGCAACAGACTGAACGCTTTATACAGATGAAGTTAAAGCTGCATATAAGTCAACAGAATGGAACTAAACCTTATTTTTTTTTTTAAATGATGGAAAGTTCCTCAAAGAAAGAGGAAGGAGATTAATCTCAGACTACGCTCACATTCGTGTTGAAAGAGTTCCAATAAAGATACTTTAGTTGCCGACTGTGGTTTCTAATACATTTGATGCCATTCCCTAAATCTAACTGACGTCATTGTGTTCTCTCCGTCCTGAATGAGCTAAAATGCTGAAAACCTGCTTCTCCTTATGGCATTTTCCTCGTTTTGTCCTGAATTGTTTGAAGGTTTTTACTGTTTAGAAAGAGTGATAAAAAAACAAAAAACAATGAGCTCATTTGGTTTTTCTCCACGAGTGAGATCGACTGCCAGAGCTCACACATTTTGGCGATCACCACCTGTGTTATCTGGAAACCAACCCACACAGAGCGCTGATGGAGGGTTTTTAGCTCGTTAGTCTACATGTGTGCGAGTTTGACTTTGCCGTCAGTTCTTGTCAATATCGAAGACAAGTTGGCTCCAGCAAAAACACAGAGACTTGTACTGGGTATGTAGTAGCTTGTTTTCCATACAAGCAAAAAATAGAACGGCTTGAGCAACTAATAATTCTATTTCTACAAATTCTATTTCAGAATATGAAATGCCTCACAGTGTCAGCGGTTGTGCATCTCTCTTACCCATTGCTATTGGGATGTCGGTCCAGTTCAGGGCACACTTCTGGGTGCAAACGCCCTCTTCGTTTAGCACCACGGTGAGGTCATCCTGGCCAAGAGCCACCTTCCCATCAGCCAGTGGGGCAACCAGAGGCTCCAGCTGTTTCCCGGTGGGGAAGAGCTCCTTGATGGAGCCCCGGCCATCCATCTGACCGGCAGGAGAGAGTCAGAGCAGCCTATCAATAACATATTACTTTGTCTGTCTGGTCAAGTGAACGGTGCTTTAGACAATTAAAAAAACATTAAAGAAAAGCTGATAAGAGCAACAATAACACAACCAAACGTTTGTTGATAATAAGAATAACCCGATGAATGAATACTAAGGCTGAAGCCTGAAATAAACACAAATTCAAGGCCAACCTAACAGACAGGTAGTCATTAAATAACAGCCTACGTCTGAACCTTGTAGAAGTGGAATAAAAAGATAATTTTACAGTGATAAACAAATACAAAAAAGATAATAAAAACAAACATTTGACAGCCTTCTTGCAGAGTACCACTTTAACGTGTAGGTAGCTATAAAAAGCTCATTGTTATCCATTCCTGTGGCACATACCCGAATGAGGTAATAGTCTCGCTTGAAACCAACACATATGGAGTTTTCACACCAAGCCATGGACTTTGGAATATCTGGTGCACCAAAGTCCCCCTGACAGACGAAAAGAAAACATTAGGATGATTAAATGTATCAGAGGACTGGAAAAAAAACAAAAAAAACAACTCTAAACTTGGATCATACTGGCATCACATCTCAAGTTTATTTCATTTCACCTGCAGCTCGTGGAACTCTCTGTCTTTCCAGTAATACAGCTGGAGCTTCTTTTTCACCGCAACACACATTCTCAACCGTTCCTCTCCTGCGCTGGTTTGCTGAAAAAATATACAATTCACGAGTTAAAAATACGAGCAGAACACAGAAATGTGGAAACAAAAGAAAAAAAAATAAAATGTCTCGGCCAGAAGATTGTATGGAAATTATACCTGTTTTTTTTGTACGTTTCAGCCTATTAACTGTTAATGTTATATTAGTATTACAGTTATATTAGTGTTGATCATTTTTAAAACATACTGCCTTGTAGTCATCTAAATGTTTTTCCTGTGTGCAACGTGCTGACTGCATATAGGATTATAACTACTCTTATGCCTCCTGCTCTTTATTTACTTTTGTTAATTCAAGTGCTAAAATCAAAAATGAAAGACTACCGATCTTTTTTTACCGCACTGAAAATAATTATGAAGAAAGGGTTGACTGGAACGTAGAAAACACACATTCATAATGCTGAGAGAAAATGGTGCACTGCAGGAAACGGTCAGCAGTATATGAAATAAGTAACACATAATCTACTTGGTTATGACCCACTCAAAACCACTTGATACATCTGAATAAACCAGCTCAGTCAAAGCTGCCTGTTTGCTCTTAAACAGTCCACTAATCTATAATAGTACTTTACACATTGCATGAATGTGATAGCAGCACAGTAACAATACAGCAGGCATTGTGTCTTAAAGCTGCACCTATAAAAAGAACCGTCACTGACCTGCAGGTCACAGGTGAAGAGCGTGGCGCCTTTGGCTTTGGACACCACCGTGATCTGCTGGAAGGTCAGGAGATCGTGGACGTGGATGTTGTTCTCTGGAGGAGGAAACCGATTAAGACAATGACGATGAACGCTCTGCTTTGACGCAAAAATATTGCAGTTTTATCAATTAACAGGTGAAGACTAATCAGCAAGTATATACATTTATTAGGGAGTGAAAACGTACCTAGAAGACTGACAAGAATCTTGTACTGCGAGACAACGTAGAGCTGTAGAAAGAGAAAGACACCCAATTAAAGGAGGTTTGAACCAAATGACTGGCTGAGAACACACTAGAACTTGTTTGTTTCACCCGCTTTTCCTGTGGTTTTTGCCACTATCTGTAAGCATGACGAGTCTTAACTACACTGATTCAATTTGAAGGTTTTTCTGAGCCATCAATCATCTTTGGTATTCTACGGTGGCATATGGATGGCTCTTAAAGCATGTGGGATTCCTAGAATCATTCCAAGAGAGGAAGGGTGGCCATTAAGAGCTGAATGTAGTGTAAAGTGAGACCAATAACAGGACAATACAGCATGTAGTCCTAGAAATCTGAATGTATTTGAGTTGTGACTCGCTCACCAGACTTCAAATGCATCTTACAGCCCTATCTACCTGCTGAATCTTCTTTGAGAAGTTCTTATTGGATTTTTCCAGTGTCACCTCGAACCGGTTGGTGCCTAAAGAGAAAAGAGGAAGCAGGAAGCATTAGGTCTGCAAATACACAAGGAATCAGTTGCACCACACATCTCCCCGGCTCTTCCTACCTGCATCCTTCTTTATTCTGTAGAGAAGAAGATGCCCTGGCTTTGTTCCCACGAGCAGCCAGTCCTCTGTGGGAAAGAAAACACTTAAAAGAGTCAGGGTCTGACAGTTGAGAAGGATGCCGTCATTCATCACTTCACCTGAGACTGTATTTCAATAAAAGCCCAGAGGAACCACAGAACAGAAGAGTAGCTGTGGGACAAGATACATCAAAGTGTCAACAATTTACCCCAGGCCGCAAGACAGTCGATCTGAAGAGGAAGCTTCTCCAAAATAGGCACTGGCTCATACGCGTCGTGCATCTTGAAGCAATACTTTTGACTCCAGTTACAGACGGCTCTGACGACTCGATTCCACAGGGGAGTTGTTGACGCCTGTGCCGGGACAACAGCTGACTGACTGGCCGCTGATTAGTCTGTCAGGGGTGGTCCGCCTTTATGTGTCGCCATTAACCGACTGAGCAGTTTTAAATGTTTCCACAGGGGAATGAAGGAAATCTGGTTTTGGACTTATGTCTGTGCTATGCAGCTCGGCTTGTTAGCCAGCTAGCTCTCCAGACCAAAACAACAGCTGATTGTTAACCTGCTAGCTTAGAAGTTAGCAAGCAACGGCTACATTGTTCCCTCTAACTCTACGCCAACTGGAACCACAACAAAGACAGCCCGTTACGTTGTCGATGAAGACGAACACAACCTTTAGTTAACTTAATACAAATAGTATTAGCCGTAGCGGTTAGTTTTTGTTAGCTTCTTGTTGCTACTTCCTCAGTTGTCTTGCGGGTTGTGTTGACGACGGCTGCGCGAGGGTATGGGGTTTGACAGGCACGTGACAGAAGTCAGTGCCCTCACGAGGACCGCATTAAAGGTGCAGTGACCACATTTGTGCTCTCGCGATATGTTAGAAAACAGTTCAGTTTACCTGTCAAAAATAAGAATGTTTGTTTTTTTTTGGGGGGGGGGATAATTACAGTACAGTACAGTACAGTAAAAGGTTAAAAAAATGCATTAAATAGCATTCTAGAACTCAAACAGTACATTATGCTTACAAATAGGCACCAACACCTTAAATGTATTTGTGTTAAATGACCACACAAAAACTGACTCTGTAACCATGTTTCAATATAAATTTTATTTGCAGGACATACGCAAAAAGCCATACAATATCATCAGCTTCACATTACAATGCAGACTCACATCCAGAAATTTGGGCTTTAGTCTCTTAAAAATAAGGTATCCTCAACAACAACTTTGACAAATATAAAAAAAAACAAAAAACATAAACTAATAAATTTAGAATATCCACACTGCAGTAGGTTGCACACGGACGGGGATATAATTCTGCCACACAAGGCAAGATTACTTTTAGTGTAAATGGGTTAAGCTCAAAGGAATCTGTAATTGTGGGGAAATGAAAACGTTAGCATGTACCCTGTGCTACTGAATTCGGGTGAGGACCTTAAAGAATTACATACATTCCATCAATCAAATGTGCATTCGATGGAATCAATGGAATCTGTGATTCAGTAGCTAAAGATAAAGTGGACCTAAAACACTGCTGTTATGTGAGAAGCTAAATATGTTACAATAAATATTCTTAATTCTAGACTCGTGACTACTTCTGTGTGAAAACGGGTCTGGAATATTCTTTTTTTTTAATAAGGGTCATACATTTTCCCTCTCTCGCTGAGGACCGAGCAGTCTTCCATTTGTCAGTAAAAGCTTGAAAATCACCAATATTAGAGTCATATTTTCAGTTGCTTGAACTGATCTGTGTGAAGATGACATCCCAGAGAAGTAATCTGGTGCAACTCTTCTGATGACGCCGTGTTTACGATAGTATAAAGTTACATTCTCCCAACCCAGAGAACGGTGCGTTCTTGTGAACTCAAGAATCCCCCAAAACACAAATGTAGTGTGTTTTCTACCCTGACAACTGTGATATGCTTCAAGTATCAATATCCACTGATGCAGCCGTGTTTCCATAGTAACAGTAAGTTACTGAGGATTACTCAGTTAGCCGGACACCAACGTGTTAGTCGTGTGTTATCAATAAGACATGTATCATTTGTTGGTGCAGCTGTAAGAAATGAGCTCAGGACAGCTTCACTGATTAAGTAAAAGCATTGTTTTTAAGTTATCTGGCTAAATGGTCAATCATAACATACAGTCGCCTGCTCATCTATATATTAAATGTATGTAATCATGTGACCCATTAGATATGTGACGCAATAAAACACCTGTTGACAACAGCATTTTTTTTTTGTTTTCTACAGTTACAGTGTGTGTCACAGCACATCGCTGAAGATAACTTTGAGTCCAAGTGTCCGAAAGCTGTGTTGGTTTAAATACAATCTTATTATGCACAATAACTTGACGGTTTTTCTGCCCGTGTTTCCATTCGTACAAGGATCCGAATCATCGTCTCGATAAATTCAGTTCTCACAGTCACACGAATTTCACCCGTCGGGTTTCTGGAAAATATTGTTTCTTAAATATTGTATTAGTGTAAAATAGTGCTCTGCTGTGTTATTGCTTCAGCCCCCCCCCCCCTGATGTTAAAAGCCGACCCATCCAACTACGGGTTGCACAGTCTTGCCTTAATACAAACACACCATTCAAGCTTCTTTGAGCTCATTACAGTGTTACACAACACATGTGAAATAAAGATAGAAATGTAAAATGTCCGGAGAGAACAGTTGGGTTTGCCCACACCTTTTTTTTTTTTTTTTTTTTTGGTAATCACTCAGAACGCATTCATTGCTGCCTCAGTGAAATTTGCTTCCTCTCCAGTCTCACATCATCTGCCCGCATTCACTTCTACTCCATTTTGGATCGCTCCATCTTGGTTTTCAGGATTTCCTGGAAAGAGAGAGATCACAGATTATTACATGTCCAGTAATGTGACTGTGGGGTGACAACACAGTAAAAGGTCATTACCAGGAGCAGTTTAAATAGACACAAGTGTGATTGGAAATCATGGGACTAGCAGGGGGAGAGTAAAAGGAGCCGTTACCTCTTCTTCATCGAGCATTACAGGGAGAGCTCTGCATAGAGAGGAGAAAAAAACACAGAGGAGGAGGCAGTGAATGCATTCAGAGTCAAACTGTATTCTAAGATAATCTATAAAGCTGGTTTGTGCTTCAAAAGTGTTGCAATGTGAGTATTAACAGTATCTCTTATAGGCCTTGATCAGGTACTGTAAGCTACTTCAATACACTGACATAAGCTGAAACAATGTCAAAGTAAGAAGGATTATTGTTTTAACACGATACCTTATTCTCGCAATATTTGTTTTAAAGCAAGTGTGAATGTTTTAGTTGACTTTACTTACACATCGGCAACAGTTGTAGGAATGTTCTCCTCGACCCATTTTAAGTCTTCATCCTGGCAAAGCAGAGTTAAGAAATGACAAATGATTAAGTTATGTGTGTGTGTGTGTGTGTGTGTGTGTGTGTGTGTGTGTGTGTGTGCGTGGGGGGGGATAAACGGTAGATGTAGACAGAAGACAGTGAACTCACCTCTTTACTCAACAGTTTCTGGGAGCCATTAGAGTCAGGCTTTGATCCTCTCATCTTCATTCCCTCTAAAAAAAAAAAAGAAAAAAAAGAAACGAAAATGCCAAATGATAGAAATCCATCGTCCAATAATAAGATTATAACATAACTAGATAATTCAAATTCCCATTCATTCTATATGTCATTTCTCAATTAATCGGTCCTCCACATATCTGAGTGGACAGATTTAGATCATGGCCTCAGTAGAACCAGATATTACAAAACAAAGCCCAGTGGTTAAATATATTAAATATATTCACTAAAGAGTTTCCATATTTAGTGCCTTAATGTGACAAACATCTCTGCAGCCCTTAAGGCTCTAAGGATCTACAATAAACCAGTCACACTAAATATAACCTGCCTTTTGGCTTCAGGCAGCTCCAAACTATATTTACATACAATAATGAGCTCTATTAATGCTAGGATACTTTATGGTCCCATTAATGCACATTACTAGCTTTGCTTCTTCCCGGGAGTCTTCGTTCTTTCTCTCCTCACAGGTTTCCATGGATCGTGGTTATATCTGGACCGTGGCCCCGATGACAACCGCTGCTACTACTATTATTATTAGTCACATAACTATTATTATTACCGATACCATTACTGCTTTTCTTATCATTATTACTCTGCTATATCTACTGCTGCTGTTATTGAATGTGTGGTGACTCTGTAATGTTGTTCATTCTGTACACATGACATCTATCACACTTCTGTCCATCCTGACAGAGGGATCCCTCCTCTGTTGCTCTCTAGCGATGTGAGGGTCCCGGGACAGAGTAAAGCACTCTGAGGCAAGTTTGTGATTTTGGTCTATACAAAATAAATAAAGAGACTCTTCAGTCAAAGACAGCAAAAGAAACAGGATGTCCTTTGTTGCTAAATTACGGATCTGGTTATGGCGAAAGCATGACCCGCCCTACTCTGCCTCTGATTGGCTGGGACTCGCTGCCTTCGTTGGTCTAAAGTCAATGAAAGTCTTACCAAAAGCTTCACTCAGCATTGGCTCCTTGGCCTCTTCCTCGTCATCATCTTCATCAATCAGAGGAGAATGGGAGAACCTGAGAGAGAAAACAAATGAAATACTGTCAACTTGAACTGACAGAAATGTTTTTTTGGGCTCCAGGATCAGCTCCAGCTGGACTCTGACCTCTGGTTGTTGGCAGAGGGCCGCAGCAGCACCATGATGACCAGCAGAATGGTGGAGAACAGGAGACGCCAGAAGGCATCGTCTACCCACAAGTCCCTCCAACCCTGTGGAAGGGATACAAATAATAAAAAAAGAAAAGAAAAGAGTGATGATGTTATCAGGTTGGACGGCGAGTCCACTCTGCATAAACAAGAAGCAGAAACCTCATGGTGGGAACAGCGCAGGACACGCAAAACAATAATCAATCAATAACAGAGCAGAAAACAAACTGACCGTCTGGCAGTCTACCAGCTTGAAGACTTTGGTGGTCCAGATGATGAACATGATGGAAGCTGTGGACACAAAGTAAACACCGGCCTTGTTTTGATGTCCGTAAACAATATGCAAATGATGGGAAACAGCACAGGAAACGTGCCACTCAAGCCCCCAGCAAGAGCGCTGAGCTTTGAAGCAAAATGTAAATAACAGCCAAATTACAACCTCCGGGTTCGTCCTGTGATACTATGGGCCCCAAAAATACTTCTCCCCATAAAAGGTACATTGAGAAAAAGACGTCTGTAACTTAGCGGATACTTAAATTCAACTTGAATAGCCCATATTTAAACTATTAGGTTAGGTTTTAAAAGTTATTTTCCTTCCTCTGTTCATGTAAATGAGCCTGAGAACGAGGCTGAACTCTATGGGCACCATGGTGCGGAAGAACCGGGGAACCTTCATCTAAATTTTATACTCTGAAGTCAAACTTTTTCATGTTCGGCGCCGCCTCCGAAGCAGCATCCAGTTCTCTTGATACATCCACGGTCTCACCAGTGGAGAACAAATTAGAAGAGGAAATTCCAGCCAAAGGGTGGGCAAACATACAAATGCATGAGGGGCATATATTGAAACAGTACAGGACATACTGTGCGTGTTAAAGGAATAGTTAACTACCTTACACAACTGTTTCACATATGCAGAAGTACTGTAAACAACAAACTAACACATAATGGAGCAGCCGTTTCTGAATTGAAGGCACAGCTCCACTCGAGCCGCTGCTACTCACCGACGACGGAGAAGATGAGGGTGTTGGTGAAGTGCTGATACAAAGAGAGTTTCACTATGTTTCTGCGGAGCTTCAGGAGACGAGTGGTTTGAGACAGACTGATGAAAATGTAGACGCAAGTTAAGGAGAACACGCTGCATATGCATTCAAGTAACCACAATCAAAAGCGGATATCTGCAGCGCTTCTGAACATGCAAACCCTGGACTTGCTCTGAGTGGCCGTGTTTTGCCGGTTGGGGTTAAAGGATATCCACCACATGACGCAGGAGTCAATAAGGGAGAGGCTGAGATTAGCCACCAGGGCGACCGTCCCATAGAAACCCTGCAAAAAAACAAGACGAGAGTCAGAGTTTACAACCGAGACAACAACATGAGCGCAGAGTGTGAAGTCACATGAGATGAGCTTGTGTTAAGATCTGGTGAAGATGTACGTCTCCTCTCTTTGAAGCTGCCTCATAAAAGCACTCGGCGAACCGCACAGCGTCGTTCCTTTCTTCTTACCGTCTTTCTGATCTCCTGTGTGTTTGTATACCATTGTGTTTCCATATCTTTTTTGAACTTGCTGCAGTGTCTTTGGCTGCTTTTGAATACCACTCTCCATCAATTAGGTCATTCCCTATTACCATCACTTGTCTGCCTCCCAGAGAATGAATCCCTGCATAACCTTTTCTCTCTCTCTCTCTCTCTCTCTCTCTCTCTCTCTCTCTCTCTCTCTCTCTCTCTCTCTCTCTCTCTCTCTCTCTCTCTCTACTCAAATCCACTGTATTTATACTGAGTGCCTTGAAAGCTGCGCCAGGCAAGATTTTTATGTAAAAATACACCTCCGCTATCAGCTTCAATGAAACTGTGGAGGCTGCAACAGCTAATGTCCCCATCTGCAGTAGTTGAAATGCAGTGGGCTCATTATATTTTCCTGGATGAAAGTCATGCGCAGCCACGGAAAATCATGAATTAAGGGTTAGAAGTGGAATAGAAAATGTCTCCTAAACAGCAGCGAGAGAGAGAGCCACACTTAGTGATGAATCCCTTTCCTCTCTCATCCATTGGAAACAATAAATCTTCACTGGGTGGTTTGGTTGGTATAGATTAGCGTTTCCTGTGCAGCCTGTTGATGAAAAACGTTGCCTCTCGCTGCCATCTAAAGCTGACACGATGCAACTGTGCTGCCTTTAAGTGGTAACCATGAAACTAAACTTCGCTGTGTGACACTGATTATGAATAATTAGAATTATTACACACACACACACACACACACACACACACACACACACACACACACACGAGGGATGCTGCAGCATGTAAACCCGACATTACCGTTTTTAAATTGGATCTCATTGACATTAGCCTCTCGGTTTACTTTTCACTCTTCAGCTACATTTCCTACTGTTGCTGCTTCACAATAAAAGCATTCAAATGCGAAACACTTTTATTGTGAAGCAGCCAAAAAGAGATGTAATATATTTGGCATAGATGTTCGCGCGGTTAGAGGATAGTTAGCTTTTATGTATTTGGATGAATTGTCTGAAACTGTCACTGTGTCCTACATCAGAAATATTGAGAATGACAGCTGGAGTTTATTAAATATTGATACTTACGCCTGTCACTCTTAGCACACCTTCCACAGAGGAGAAGAGCAGGTAGAGAAGCCCAACAGCTGCCAGCCGGTGAACTGTGGTACCTAACCTGGGCCTAAACAAGTGAGGGGAAAACTGTTCAAGTACTCAAACAAATGACTGAAATGAGAGTAGAAGCAGCAAGTCCACTACTGGGTTTTATTTGGTATAATAAAAGTCTTAACTTACTTGACTATGCCATAGCCAAGACTGACAATGAGGACCAGGATTCGGGCCAGAGATCTTTTAAGAGCAGAAAGCAGCTCAGCAAAAATCACAGCACCTTGAACTGTGACGAGATAAAAGCACATAAACAAAATGATGATTGTATCCGACTGAAGCAAACAGAAAATAACGTGGCTGCACAAATGAAATACACCAACCGTAGTCTCCTTTGTAACGGATGCTCTGATATTCGGAGTAAAACACAGCTTTCTCCAGCATGCCGAGGATGATGACGGCACCGATCCAGAACTGGATCCGCAGCAGGTCCCTCCAATAGCAGGCGCACCAGAAGAGCCAGAGAGCCCCGAACAGCACGTACACGATGCACATGACCATGAAGAACTGTGACGGAGAGAAAAGTCTCGTTTGAAATCACAGTCAAGCTGTATAACCGAGGTCGGGGAATAATGTCACCAATATCAATACGGTCCAATTCAGGCTCATTTATTTAGGTGAAAATGAACAGGTGCGTTGCTTGTAATTCACGATAGCTTCATTGATTTCCTCCTCCTCACTCGCATTTCGCGAAGACCCTCCCTACGCTGCCTCTGATTGGCTATTACTCGTTGCCTTCCTTATTGCTGATGAAGAAGATTGGCGGAGGTTTGGCAGGGCCAACGGTTTCCTCTCAGATGTTTTCATCAGGACGGCAGCCTTCTTGTTTATTGCTCTCATTCATAATCACAACTCCATGATTATCATGGAAAATTGCTTTTCCGAACATGTTGCTATGCACATTGTCTATATGGATGGAATAAAATGACATACATCACAATTTACGTATTGTAGTGTACATACCATCATCAGGGGCCAGTCTGCTGGAGAAGAGTAGTCATGTGGTCCCTTCATCTCAACTTTCACTGGGAAAATAAAAATAGAAAACTTACTTTTTTTTCAATTCTCAATTGTCAGATTTGTATTCCTTTTAATTGTGAGAGATTCTGACGGTTTCGGAGTGAAACGGCGTCTCTCACTTGTGAAAGCAAAGCTGAGCTGCTCGGCCCCGATGTCGTCTTCCTCAACGCCGTGGAACAAAGGCCGCACCCTCACTATGAACATATATGGACTGTCCCCCCAAGCTTTGGCCACCGCGCTGATATCCTGCAGAGAATCACAGCGGTTATGGTACTTCCTTTATTTATAATCTTTATGTTCACACGCCAAGCTCAATATCTGGTCGTGGTTTGACATCGTAGCACGAAGCCCCTGAAAGATATGACATCCGTTATGTCTGATAGAAGCACCGGGTTCCTCCAAACGCTTCTATTATTATAGCGGTCACAGTACAGCTGACATATTTAATATCCTTCGCAATAACCCCCGTTGATGCCGGAGCCACAGCTTCATCCAAAGCTCAACCCACAGCCAGCAGATATAGCTGTGATCACAGCCTACTGTCACAAGAGTAATAATAAATACCAATGTAAAGAGCCAGATCATCTCTCATTAGCGCTACTTTAAATTGGCATTGTATTAAAACTGGACTGGACTAACACATAATCTGTTCTTATTGAGAGGGATATTTTGTAACATCTGCCTCTTGGGACTACAGATGTGCACTGTCCCTTATCAAATAAACCAATAAATAAAATATATATATTGAAAGACCTTTGCATAAAAAGTAATAATGTCTTACCGGCTTGTCCGACCAAAAGAGGCTCTGATTCGAAGGGTCACTCTGAACACAGAACAAAGAACACAGTGAGCAATGCTTCATAGAGTTAAAAGTCACACACACACACACACACACACACACACACACACACACATACACAAATACATTTTTTAGATGCTATGCTCAGCACTATCAATCCCTTTCACATCAGCTAGATCAGTGACTCACCTTCGGGCTGGTGAGGGGCTGATATGGGTTGAAGTCTGCATAATACACCTAAGTGAGAGGATAAAGTCATGTGAGTGTATGCACTGCACACGCTGCATTTACATGGCGATGATCGACATCGGTTAGTGGGGCGACACCGCCGTCTCGGCCACAAACCTTGGGTAAGAAGAGATAGGAGCAGTTGTCGAAGTACATGTAGCCCTGACTGTAGAAGCCACTCCAGCTGTCTTTCAACATGTGGTCCATGCCGAACAAGTTCATGGCTTTGTTGTCCTGCAGAAGGACAGAGAAGGCGGAACGTCAGTTACGCCGAGCAAGCCGGTTCGTTCTCTACGAGATGCTGCAACATTACACCGGACCAGGCGTGACGAGGCGTGATATTTGTGAAACGTGTGGGCAGACGAAGGCAGGCCTGTGGATAAGCTTCACGTCTGATCAGCACATCGGCTCGTCAGCGCACCGTTGATGACAACTGGAAGGTAGTGTGCAGATGTTTGAGTGATGACGAATGAGTTTAAATTAGATATTTGGGTCCGGTAGAGTCCGTTTGTTGACTAACAATGTACTATTTGGATAACTTTACCGTATTGTAATTCAAATTGAAAAGACACTGAACTTTCCTGACACATCTGGATGAATGTGGTCAGGCTACAGGTGACCTCGATGCATCTTCGCTGCTTCGAGAAAGACAGCGACAACAGCGAAGCCCGTCAAAGCCAGAAGCAGCGGCTGTTTGTTTGACACGTCTCTGGAGAAAGAGCCAGCGCTGGCACCGAGGTGGAAGAGGAGCCCGAGGCCAGGAACACACCAGCTGCTCTGACTGACAGACTGTTGATGCCGAATGTTAAGACAAAACCACTGAACTGGTGAAAAGTCCAGGAAATGAACTCCCTGACAGTGAAGAGAGCTTAAAAAGCTTGAAGATGTGGAGAAACGCTTCCTGCACAAAATCCACAAAGCCCAATTTTTTATCCAAAATATCTACAGTACCTGAGTGTGACATTGCAATTGATGCCAGGGCTCCACAGTAAGGGTTGCCCATTGGCAAGTATTTTTAGAAATTGGCAAACACTTCCTGGCCTTTGGTTGCCATTAACCACTTTATAACATAATAAATAGAGACAGCAAAACCTGAACCCTCAGAATAAATACATTTCTAATATTTGTTGCATTCATGACATTTAAATACTGCCGTTACCGTCAGAACCGGAACCAGACTACGCTACACGTACGGCGGTGCATTTACTCATGTGTGCACAGGCATCTCTTTGAGGGGAAACAGATGAAGTCGTTTGAGGTGAAAAGTTGTTTGAGGTGAAAAGTCAGACTAACCCGACAGCATCGCAAACGCGTGTGCAAATTGACAAAGAACCAGGCGAACCTGAACGAACAAAAAGGGAAATATGTGAAGTGTTTGGAGTACCTCGACATCTCTGAGCTGCACGGAAAGCCTTTACAACATGACATGTATACACATGTCACATTCAGACGTCAACAGCCAAAAGTCAATACTCACGGGCGTGTTGAAGACCTCATTGTAGCAAACAGAGGAGCGCAGGTACCAGCTGATGTTGAAGGCCAGGTTCTTATCACATGACGCTGTGTCACCCTGGACTGCAGGGAGATTAAACAAAAAGGGAGGAGCTCTGGATTATTAGGCAGTAATGAGACCTTATTAATAACCCCAGCTGTTACAGGACTTACTCAGTGTGTTGTCATCTACTTTCATCTTTGTACATACTTTCCCCCCCAAACCTCCGTCATCTAGGGTGACTTTTGCTATTTCCCCAAGTCATGTTGCTGCATTGCATCCTGGTCTACAGTGGGAGTAGGAATCGGTGTCTCTGCCTCCTTTACACAATGAAGGATTTCTCATTTTATGTCTGGCGGATGCTGATGCAACCTGACGTCTCTAGCCAGAAGAAATAGTCTTTTATTCTGAGGGACAAACAACAAAATCTGACATTTACTATCAAATGTTAGATTGTATCTTCTCTCTCCTACCAAACTCCATGGCAAATATGCTAAAAATATCATAATCTATTTTATGCCTGGTACAGTGCCTTATTAGCGAGACTGCTATAGCACTAAATTAAATTGTGCCTGAGATAAAAGTTACATTGTGTTTAAGAGTTTAGGGTGAATTTATACCTTTAAAATGATAAGATTCCTGATTCCTTATAATAAAAAAAAAGAAGAACAAAGACCTGTATGATGCAGATAAGACGCTAACCAACAAACGTTTTAATCATTTCAGAAATTTACATTTTGTTCGCAGTGCCAAGAGGTTCAGGTTTTTCAGGAACATCTGCCCTGCAGGCTGCAGGACATCCGGCTGATACGTTTGAGTTCAGCCAATGAGAGCCGTAGAGCGTGAATCACAGCTGACATTTAAACCCAACACTCTTGAGTTCTTGTGATAGTCGAGCTACTGTTTTTTTTTTTTCAAAAGTAAAGAGACTCGGAGGACAGAACATCTCTTGTTCCTGTTGTCCTCATGGCTGTATCGTACTACCTGGCCTACCTACATGCAACTTATGGATTTTGATGGTGGTTTGTTTTAGCTTTTTAATTTGGGAGTCAGATGGGTGGAGTTTGACACTGAAAAGACAACAGGTGTCAGAATAAACACCTGTAGGATGGGTGCTACGATCCAGTGACTCACAACACCGTCCGTCCGTCCCTGAGCGTTACAGCACACCTTCTACCTATCAGACACACGTTCTCTGTACTTCCTATCGGAATATTTCAATAAAATGAATAGTAGTTATTTATAGAAATCACGCAATGCCCCATAAACAACACGTGATGAAGAGGTCGGACGACTTACACTTCATGGATATGGTGGTGTTGGTGTACAGCGTCTTCCGAAACACAACATCTTGTGTCTGAAAACACAACAAAGACAAAAAACAAAAGTACTTATTGTGCAGGCTAATGTATGTTGTACATGTACCTTATGTATATTTATGTTGACGCTGGTAAATCATGTAAAAGTACAATACAATTGGCTTCAAAATAAAACTTAAAGTACTAGGTAAAAGTACTTATTGTGCAGACTAATGTATATTATGCATGTATGTATATTAATGTTGAAGCTGGTAAAATGTGGGGCTAATTTTATACTACTTCATCTGCTGAGTAGCTCGTGAATTCATAATGTATTTGTTGATAACATTTTGTATTATTAATGTTCACGTGCAACGCAACCAGTAACTTTAAAGTTATAGAATACATGTTGGAGTAAAAGTACAACACCTACTTCAGGAATCTAGTGGGAGTACAAGTACAACACCTACTTCAGGAATCTAGTGGAGTACAAGTATAAAGGAGCACAAAGTGGATGTACTCATGCAACTACTCTAAAGTACAGTACTTGAGTAAATGTACTTGTTACACCACCACTGGTTGGTTGATAAATGTTTCCCTTTCTGTCAAGACTTATCTTAACCATGTTTATCTCTGGCAGAATGGCCTTCCTTTTTCATAACAATGTCTTTTTGTAGATGCCCTTTTCCTTTGTGACACACTCGCACACAACATTGAGACAGATTACCGGCAGCTCATTCAGAATGAGAAGTTTATATTGTCAGAAAAGCAAAACCAGAGCTGTCAAAGAAGAATAGAGTGACTAAAAGGTGGATTATACAGCGAAATATATGCTAGGAGCTAGTTAGCTTCCTCGGCTAACAGCTGCTATTGAAGATTGTGTAATAACCGTAAAACAAAAATGTCCATGTTGGAGGAGTAACGTTAATACTGACCGAGTTGATCTCCACGTTCCATACGGAGACCTCTGCCGCTGTGCCGAGACAGAAAAACAACGCAAAAAACAGGAGACACAACGGATGCGACTGTGCATCTGGCATCTTCATCTGCGCATCTACTACCGTACAGGTCAGACTCGTATCCGCCTTTCAGTTCCGTGGTGCGTTTGGCTGGAGTTCGCAGCGTCACCACAAGATGGCGACAGAAGGCTCGAAAGGCAACTAGCATGTTGCTAATGTCATAGAAACTAAACTAAGATAAAATTAGATAAAATAAGATAATCCTTTATTAGTCCTGCAGCGGCGAAATGTACAGAATTACAGCAGCATAGTGGATAAGGCAAACAAGAGACATAGTAAAACGGACAATTATAAATAAGTAAAGAAGTAATAAAACAGTAAAGAATATTACATAAGTAAAAAAGTATAAAAATCCACAATAACTAAAATATTGTATATACAGACAGAGTAATTGTAGTATTATTAAGATACGATGAGAGTACCCCTAATTTTAATATTTAATATATAAGTATTGTGTATTTCTGCTCTCAGATTATGTATAGCTGTGAACCAAAAGTAGTCTACATTAGTAGTCTTCAACAAGGTAAATCATTTTGTTAGAACAAATATTTATATAAAATGGAGGAAGCATTTGCTTAAAATAATTTTTGAAGAGGTGTGTCCTATTTAGCCAGTGTAGTTTTTGATAGATGAAAATATTAATATAAAATCTAAAAAGCACTAAAAATCCAATTAGAAGAGGTGTGTCCTATTTGACATGTGTTGTAATAATTGTTGGTATTGATGTTCTGTCACTGGGTCACATTAATTAAATTGAAGCTAACCTTACTGAAACAATATGTATGTTCCATTAAAACATTAATATTAAATTGAAGAAGCCTTAAATCCGATATGAAAAGGTGTGTCCTAATTTACTAATATAGTAATAATGTTGGTGTTGATTTGGAGTGAATTTGTCGCATTACATGGAAGCTATTGAGAAAACTGTCATTATTTTCTATTAAAGTATATTATGTAAAATAAATTAATTATGCATTAACAATCAAAATACGTGCGCTGCATAACACCAATTTAGAATATTTTTTAAATAAAAAAATACTAATATGGTTAAAATATTGAAAAAAAAACATCAGCAATGTGTCATTAAAACAGAAATTGAGTTATGCTTATTTCAATTAGGTGTGTCAAGGAAGACTAGATTTGTTTTAATTTACATCCTAATGTTTTAAGAGGAAACAATGTCCTCATGAACAAGTGCACACAAAAAAAAAGGCAGAGGCAATGCTGTGGGAAGTTTAGTTTGAAAATTCACCCCGGAAGTGTAGTTAGTGGCGTATTGGCAGTGAATCACATCCTCTGTGTGTGAGCGCTGCTATCTAATGTCAGGAAGAGTTTACAAAGTGTAGTTAATGCACAAACCAGAAGACCACAACCGACTGTTAACGGCTGTTTGTCTGTCCGTCTGCTCGAGATGGCGGAAGTGAGCCAACCGGTTGTTAGGTATAAACAACACACTGTGTTCACTTTCTCTGCAGCGCTGCAGGGGCACCTTTCATATTGACCTCTGACGTGTTTACGCCATTTTAAGTACTTAGTAGTATTAGTAATGTTTACATTACTGCAGGATTAAACTCAAATGCATTTTATTGGGAAATTTCTCTGTGTATTTGTGTACTCAAAACGCTGTTTTACTGTATTATTCTAATTTAAATCGACATGGTTTGTTTAAGTGTGTATGTGTAAGTCTTTCTGTAGGCAGCCAGGAGAGTGAACAGGTGTGTTTCCCGCCCTGTGTCTGGTTTGTGACGTTAAGGTTTCTCTCTGCTCGTTCCTCAGTGTTGTCCCTGAGGATGAAGGGAAAGCAAAGTTCAAGAAGAGTGAAAATGTTGCTTTTTACAGGTACTTTGGGGTGTTTCACACCAATTTTACAATGCACAATTTGTATTCATAAATAACCGCAATCGCCCACAATGAATACCTTGCCGGGGCAGGACTCTGAAGTTAATACTGCATCTAATGTTGATGTTTATTGTCACTTTTGAGGCGACAGGTCCAGGGACCTAACCAGCAGCACAGAGCCCTTTTGGACACCTTGGTGCTCACAGAGAAGGGGGCCCGGCTTCAACTGTTGGAACCTGACACACAGGTCTGAACACCGGTGCTACTTAATATACCAAAACCTAGGATGATCTATTTCTTTATTAATGTTTGACACCATTGCCATATTAAAAACAAAAGATACTAGTAGTTTGTGTTAGTGCACGTCTGTAGGGCTTTTAATTATATTACACTATACATTGCATTTACATTGATAATGTGTTCGACTACATAAAGAGTTTTTTTTTAATTCTACCTAAAAACAAAGTCTTCCTTTGCTGTTTTCACAGACCACACTGCTTCTTTCTGTGTCAGCGTGCAAAAATGACACGGTGAGGATATTAATAGACGAACTGCAGCCCATCAAAGCGCGCTACCGAGTTCCAGATGTGATGACGGGGGAGCCGCAGTGTGAACAGTGAGCCTGCGTTACGATATCTAGTTACATGTAGTTGATCAATCCACTCCTCCTCCTCTCTGATGCACCAAAGGCTTTGTGTTTTGTTGGCAAAAGATAGATATTATGTATTGTTGAAATCAATTTAGGGCTTTCTGGGAGGATGTTGTTCAACGTCTAAAATCATGAAATGAAGTTAAAATTAAAGGTCAGTAGTTTGCCGGCGGTTGACCTTTCCCCCCTCACCATCATCTGGCAGGTTGAGAGTGGAGAGACGGTCTCAGGACTCTGTCACCCTTTCTTGGTCTTCAGGACGTCACCGGGTTCGCGTGTGGCATTTCCCTTTCCGACTGGAGGTCCTGTGTGAAGACGAAGCGATGGTTACCTTCAACCACAAAGGCAAACTGTGGTTCGAGCCGCTGCAGGATCCGCCCAGGTGAGGGTATCAGGGTAGAGTACTGGAAACCAATTCAACTGATGGAAAAGGGAATTAAATGAGATTTTCTTTGTGTTTTTTTTTTTTTTCTTCCCCTCATGGGCACATCTCATGGTAGTGAGGTAAGAGAATATGTTCAAACAGAAATAATATGACTCTTATTTGAAGCTTCTTCTGGTCTTTAAATGCATTTGTTCTCTCTGGCTTTGTTCCTCTGACAGCTTCAAGACGACCACACAGGTTCATTATGGAAAGAGACGTTCAGGCAGTTTGTGGATATCAAAGCTAATGGTTTGTTTTTTTTCATGCTATTTTTTATTTGATCATTTTAAAAGGCAGATCTGTCAGTTATTCCAGCCATGTAGATAGTTACAGTTATTTATTTCCAGAGGCTTTGAGATATGCACTCCTCTAATGCGCTGGACCAGAGAGAAACACCAGCATTATATTTAGTAAAATACTAGTAAAAATTTTTTTTCATCAAAATGTTTTTTTTTCTACATATTTTGATTCTAAACAGATTAGATTAAACTTTATTGTCATTGGACAGAGTACAGGTACTGAAGCAATTAAATACTTATTGTAAGATTATAATAATCACTTTTAAAAGCATCTTTCCTCACAAATTTATACTGAGAAATGTATAAAAGAAAAAAAAAAGGCCACAGCCACTCAACATCCTTCATTAAAGGAACCGTGAAGAACTTTTAACTGGTAATGAAACAGTCTTAATTTAATACTGAGGCCTCTATATGACCTACGTAAGTAAGCAAGACACTCAGCGAGATGATTGACTATTTCTATATAGTTATTCTTTATGCTTGTCATCGCTGCAAACGGGTCCGATTCTGGTGAAGTCAGATTCACCAGAAACTCCTTCAGCTTAGACTCCTAGCGGGGCCTCCAGCAGAGACCGGTCCACCGCGGACAGACCCAGATCCGGCTTCACTGCAGCCTTCGACCTGCAGTCGGAGCTCCGGCGGGAGGAGGAGAGCTCAGCTCCTGGCAGCAGCATCTCCTCCTCCTCCTCCTCCTCCTCCAGGAGCAGAGCTTCTCCTCGCTGCTCTACTTCCCCTTTTGTCCACAAGGACCGCCGAAATGAACACAAAATGAAAAGTTCCTCGTAGCAGCTTTAAGGGAAAAAAATACACAAAACATCAATACATGAGTATAAATAAACTTCTTGTTCATCTCCAGGTCCCAGTAGCATCGGGTCCGACCTCTGTCTCCACGGGTTCAGTCATGTGTACGGGGTACCAGAGCACGCCGACGGCCTTCAGCTCAGAGACACCAGGTACACACGCGTATTATAACTAAACGCAGGTAGCAGAAACATACTTATTTATATTTGCCAACTACAACTTTCAATGTTCATAATCAGTCGGTAATTATGTCTTTAATTCGCGTCATTTCACAGAGATGGAGATCCGTACCGACTGTATAACTTGGACGTCTTTGCGTACGACGTGTACAGCCGTCTCGGCCTGTACGGCTCTGTCCCGCTGTTAGTGGCCCACAAACCGGACAGGACCGTGGGTGTATTCTGGCTGAACGCGTCCGAAACGTTTGTGAACGTTCATTACAGCCCGTCTGATCATCAGGTAAGTCTTGTTCCCGTGTTGTTCTCACGCAGTGTCTGCCCACATGTCTGATCCAGTCCTGCAGACTTTTTGGTGCTGCTTTTTTGCAAGTCCTCCTGGTTGCAAACAGACAATAAACAAAGTTTATTTCACTTGAATAAAATCAGGATGGTTTTAAAAAAAACAACAACAACCAGAGAAACCGTTAACAAGGTAAAGCATTTTAGAAAACATGCAGAAATGTACAATCATAACCACGTAATAACCTCCTGCTTCCTCTCTCAGGACGGCCAAACTCCCCCAGTGAAGAGGAAGCGGACGGAGCCACAGACTGACGTCCACTGGCTGTCTGAAAGTGGTGTGATTGACTGCGTGGTTCTGCTCGGGCCCGGTCCACGGCAGCTGTTCACCCAGTACGCTCAGCTGACAGGTGTGTGTGTGCAGCACTGAATGTGTTTTATTATGTTTAAATGCTGATAAAAACAAAGAAAAGAACCATTTCAAATCTTAAAAAGGATTATTATGGAACCTTACGATGTTTATCGTGTCTTGTATGTTGACAATGAAAGGAAAATAGTATTGAGCAAGAAGACAAATTAATAAGAAGGAAAACAATACTTTACTGTATAATTTCCACTCTTAATTTTATCCTCCAGATGTCGATGCTGACAATAGCTACGCATCTCTTCCCTCCCTCTGTCAGGGTATCAAGCCCTGCCCCCCTTGTTTGCCCTCGGGTACCACCAGTGCCGCTGGAACTACGACGATGAGGCCGATGTGAAGGCTGTAGATGCTGGATTCGATCGCCACGGCATCCCCTACGACGTCATCTGGCTGGATATCGAGCACACGGAAGGGAAGCGCTATTTCACCTGGGACGCCGCGCTGTTCCCCGAACCGGCCGCCCTGCAGCGCCACCTGGAGAAGAAGAAGAGGAAGGTGAGTTTCAGCGTACATTGTCGGCCTTTTTTTTTTTTTTTTTTTTTGGTTGTCACATGTCACAAATTATTATCGTGCATATTTTTCTCATCTTTCAGTTGGTGGTGATAACTGACCCCCACATCAAGATCGACCCCGATTGGTCGTTGTGTGCTGAGGCCAGAGACGGAGGGCATGTGGTCAAGAACAGAGAGGGGCAGATCTTTAAGGGCTCTTGTTGGCCTGGTAATGGTTTTCTGACTATGAATAGAGTTTAAATATGAAAATGGCATCATGAAAGTATAAAGTGGCTACCAATGAGTCACGTGTGATGTTGGAACTTAAACTAGCTGACAAACCAACAATGTCCTTTTTACCCTGTTTGCTGTTTTCCTTTATTGCTTTGCTCGCAACTTTTGCATCCAGGCGACACAGTGAAAACTCAGGTAGGTAGCTTAACCAAATTTAAATTCAAAAACAGTCAAAAACTGTGTAGCCCAATCCCGAACTCCACACTCACAGGCTCACAGACTTTGAGGCGTGTTCCTGCAAAGTCCTGTCCCAGAGTCAAATCGTTGAGTGTTTGAGGGCTCTCACAGACATTTTGAGCCCTTTATGAACACTTTATGAACACTTTATGAACACTTTATGAACCCTTTATGAACACTTTATGAACACTTTCCTGGCTGCATTCCCTTCCTGTATGAATGCGGTCCCGTTATACTTGACTGCCACCCAGTGTAGAGAAAATGTTTTGCACCAGAATGAACACAAAGGCAAACAAATGAATGAATAGAACAGAAAGCTCTTTCATGAGGCTTTAACAAATGTGACTTTTAAAATAACGATTAACCCACTTTCTCAATATTATAGTAGTTAGTTATGGTGTGTTTTGACTTTCAGCCATTTAGGAGCTCCTCCAGACTAAGTATAGAGAAATACATGAAGCCTCTTTATACCTGTTTTTAGTTTTTTGTAATTGTAGTTTTTATTAACCTTTCTCACAGGTGACTCCTATTACCTCGACTTCAGCAGTCCAGACACTCGAGCATGGTACTCCAGATGTTTTGGCCTGGATAAGTACAAGGTCAGTGTACAAATAACCCACAAATCAATGATTTATATATCTATATCTCTATATAGAGGTGTATATTTGTATGTGCATCACATTCTGAATCACTGAGTAGTTTTCCAGCCATAAACTCGTTGATACAGGGATCGACGCCGTCGTTATTTGTGTGGAATGACATGAATGAACC
The DNA here is from genome assembly GCF_023349555.1 of Cebidichthys violaceus. Classification (NCBI taxonomy): domain Eukaryota; kingdom Metazoa; phylum Chordata; class Actinopteri; order Perciformes; family Stichaeidae; genus Cebidichthys; species Cebidichthys violaceus. Next base: position 2,471,207 of record NW_027176395.1, on the reverse strand, counting down.
GTCCGTGTTCGACGGGCCGGAGCAGACAATGCCGAAGGACGCAGTGCATTATGGGGGATGGGAACACCGGGAATTACACAACATGTACGGCTTCTACCAGGTGAGCTGGCTCAATGGCTACTTTTTAATACAGTGGTATCAAACGTTTAACACAGAGATGTGTTTAAGGGATGCTTGAACTCCAATAAAATGCAGAACAGGGGAGTTCTGGTGCTGCTGGTTTGACACATGAGAGCTGCACAACAACTCAACTAAATTATAGTTATTAATCAAGTGTGTGAAGGGAATTACTGATGTTCTTTTGTCTGCTCACAGCACATGGCCACAGCGGAGGGTCTGATAACTCGCTCCGGCGGCTCAGAGAGACCTTTTGTTCTTTCACGCTCCTTCTTTGCTGGCTCACAGAGACTCGGTACGTTTTTTTACTACGAACAGAGAACTCGGTCCCGTGTGACGTCTTCACGGTTGTGTCCTTAACTGCGCTGGTTCTTGTGATTGACTTTGATTGGGATGCAGGAGCAGTATGGACAGGCGACAACGTGGCCAGTTGGGAGTATCTGAGTATCTCTATTCCAATGCTTTTGTCTCTGAGCGTGACAGGCATCGCATTTTGTGGAGGTGAGAACTGCACATGCTGGATTCATCTCTTTTAATTCTATAATTACAACTATTGTTTTTTGACTGGTTTAAAAGACAGAATATGGACTTAATTTGTCCAGATTCTAATTGATTTTTGGCACCGACACATTATATTAAAACTATACTTTCCACCCTAAAACACGGTATTTAGACTCAGTACTGTAATGTTCTGCTGTTATTTATTTTCGTTGTCTCTCACTTTAAGTCTCATCCTCTCACGTCTTTGTCTCTCAGCCGACGTCGGTGGGTTTGTTCAGGACCCGGAGCCGGAGTTGCTGGTGCGCTGGTACCAGGCGGCCGCCCTGCAGCCGTTTTTCAGAGGTCACTCTGCAAAAGGGACGAAGCGCCGGGAGCCCTGGCTGTTTGGGGAGAAAGTCACCGCCGCAATCCGCACTGTGATCCGACAGAGGTACTCGAAGTGAGGTTTCGTCTAACGGCCTCTGCTTTTTTGCCGTTGTTTTGGCGGCACATTTGGCTTGAAAAGGAACTTGAAATGATCAATTTCTGCCGTCTTGATTGACCAGCCAAGACGGCTGAAATGTCATTAAGGGACAAGAACAATACGCTCATAAGTTTATGAAAGATTAGCATATCAGAGTCAAGCACAATTTGTTATCTGTTTCTTGATTTTCTGATGCATTTGACACAATTATGTTTTTAATGATGCCAGCGTTGTCTCTTGTGTACTCAGGTACTGTTTGCTGCCTTACTGGTACACTCTGTTCCACCTGGCTCACACCTCCGGTCTGCCTCCACTCAGGTCAGTGCTGCCGCCATCTGCCGCTCAGTGGAGGTACTGCAGGTCCATTTTGTCATTAAACCCTCTCTAGTTTACCTTTTTTTTTTTCTGACACTAGAGGTCAATGTCTGTCATGTTCTGACGAGAGCATGAATTTAACGCTAAACTACGAAATCCAAACATCAATAGATAGACTTTTAAAGAAAATATAAAGCTGTACGGAAGCTTATAGAAATTATCATTTGTGTTAAATTCTGTACAGACCTCTCTGGGTGGAGTTCCCAGAAGAACAGAGCACCTTCACCGTGGACAACCAGTATATGATTGGTGATAAATACCTTTTTTTTTTACTCAGTAGAATTCTCACTTTTTTGTTTTTCTGAGCTTAACTGTTTTTGATTTTCCTGTAGGAGGAGCTCTGTTGGCCAGACCTGTAACCGACCCGCGTGTTCAAGAAGTCAAAGTCTTACTTCCTGGATCTGGTGAGGTAAATCAACCAACAGGTAACGTATTCATGTCTTCTAGTGTATTCATGATTCACCTCAGGGTGCATGTTGTATTAAGGCTTGTTTCTGTTTTAGGTTTGGTATGACATCCACTCTGCAGAGGCGCATACAGGAGGCAGGACTCTGAGTCTTCCAGTCACCCTGGACACAGTTAGTGTTTAAAGTCTGAATTCACACAGCGGTGGTTACTTCATACGTAATGAAATGCCAATTCAGAACTGAAATGAAGCTGAATATTATATCACGGAGGAAACTTTTATTTTCTGGTGTTTCCTGTCAGGTTCCTGTGTTCCAGCGTGGCGGCTCGGTGGTCTGCAGGTCAACAGGAAGTGGCTCCTGCACAGCCGACCAGCAGCAGCTCCCCCTCTCCATCACTGTGGCCCTCAACTCTCAGGTAAATGTTTTTATAAAGCAAATGAAACCAGGTTAAGTTCTGACCGTTGTGAGGAGGTGTGAGGAGTGAGTGGAGGGATATTCAGTTTGTTGCAAACTGCAACCTCACCACTAGATGCCACTAAATCCCACAAACTGCTCCTCTAACTAAACAAGATTCCAGCATCCACTGTAACAGCAGATGTTGGTCATAGAAGGTGATTTTAGCTGTTTGTTGCAGTATGTAATACATTGAGCTGCCTTTCGGATCGTTTCACAATATTGATTTAAAGTTTGTTGGATTTACAGGCCATGTTACGAATTAGTAATCATCGTTAAGACAAAAGTGTGGCAGTTAAAAGTGTTTCACTTCTATACGTTTAATACTTTATAAAACACAAAGTGATGCCTTGTTTAGACCGAGGGAAATGTCAAACCCTGCACAAACCCTATCTCAGTTTAGACATGTGTTGTTTGGATAATTGAATTAGTGGAATCCTGACTGCGGCCCCTTCTCTCTGCAGGGAGTCGCTGATGGTGAGTTGTACCTGGACGACGGCCACTCCTTCAGCTACCGTGACAGAAAGGCCTTCTGCCTGCGCAGGTTCAGCATGCTGTCAGGCCGTCTGCTCTGCCGGTGAGTCATAACTCACACCTCCTGAGGACGCATCCATTTTTAGACCACACATGAAAGGAGCTTTTTTTGGGCTTCTACAAGTGACATGAAAGCCAAAAGCTGAAGTTAACCTCAAGTAGTTTGAATGTTTGAAAAGAAGACACGTCACGCGTGATAATTCGTTGCGTCTCGCAGTCCTGCCGGTGAAGAAGGAAGGTTTGACTGCGATGCCGTCGTACAGTCCGTCACCGTCCTGGGGCTGAAGAGCAAACCGTCCTCCGTGGAGCTGCGTGTGTCAGGTGAGGAGCTCTGAAGTTACTTATATTCACAGTTGGACCGACATTCACAGGTTTAGTAAGGAAAGTTTACTTCTAGAGCACATCGAAACGCAGCAAAGTGCTGTAATAAAGAACATGTTTAGTTACAAAGAAGAAGAAGAGAAAAGAGAACATGCCTATGACAACAATAATCAGCAATTTATTTATTTAGCTATTTATTTATTCGTACATATACAAGAATACAAAGATATGGTAAAAATGTAAAGTTAGATTTTTGTGCAGGAGAGGTTAGAAGCCAAAGATGGCGTATGAAAATACATCACCTATTAGTTCTCAATAGTAATAATAAGGATAAAAAGATTAAGAAACGAAAAACTGCTACATTTATTATTAAATATCAAATATAGACTTTTAGACATGATAACAGTTTATGGGATAAGTGGGCCAAAAAGTATGGTGACTAAAAATGTGTCTTTAACAAATGGACTATTTATTATTTATTGTACTTTACTTTTTTTCATGTTTGAATGTTTTATTAATTACGACGTCACTTATTGTTTTGTGTGTGGATGGTGCACCGTATGAAGCACTTTGTGTTACATTTTATTGGCATGAAAAGTGCTGTACAAATAATATCGGATTGATTTATTGATTGATAATCGAAGATCAGAAACTTAAGAAAAACATCCAATATGAAGAGGCACATTCTGTCCTGAAGGAAATCATCAAATGAAGCAGTTTGATACAAATTGTGGAGTTTCTTTGATATTCTCAGTGACATAAAAAAAAGCAGGCAAGGTAAAACTTAACATGTTTTCTGTCTCAGGTGCTAAAGACTCCTCCGCTGCATTCGAATACATGGAGAGCTGCTGCATGCTGACGGTGAGCGGCCTGAAGCTCAGAGTGGCGATGGACTGGGAGATCCAGATACAGGAAGGTTGACTGTGAATGTGTCTGTTTTCTTATTCATGGGAGGTAAACCTGCCACAATAGTTTTTATAAGGAAGTACAACGTATATAATATAAATATATAACAACCTGCATTAACCACTCCATGATTATGTTTTAATTATTTTACTTTTTAGAACCTTTAAAAAAAAAAAAAATGTAAGCAAATCCGCTGACTTCTGCTTCACTGAGTACTGTATCTATTTTAATCAAGAGAACAAAAGAAACATACTTTAATCTGGGAACAATGAGATTGTTATTTCTCAAGATTGGTTATTGATGATAATCAATTAAAGCTTTTAAAGTTGTGGAGTGAAAGTTTACTGAATAAAAAAATGCACCGATGTGCAGCTTCTTCCTGTGACACACCTTTTATTCTTTTTAGTTTCTCCACATAATAACGAATTATCTCAAAATACCAAGAAACTTTCTCAAAGTAATGACTCACTTTTAATTATTTTAAGATTCCAAATCATTATTTTGAGAGAAAGTCATTATTTTGAGACACCAAATCATAATTTTTGTGATTTGAAGTCATTATTTTGAGGTTTCTCATTATAATGAAACTCATTATCTTAAGATACTAAATTATTATTTTGAGGTATAATGAGTTACAGGATCTTTTTTGGTCTTCCATAGTATATAAATCAAGCGGAAATAATTTAATAACCCACAAAGAACAACTGTTTTTTACGATGTTAACACCGATTTTTTTCTATTTTCATCCCAGTATTTTTTTGTATTCAGTGTTTTTTGTTGTTGTTTTGTTTACAGCATTCATACCTTAGACAAAAAGACCGTCACGTCAGACTGAACGCTATGTTTCTTTGACCTTTAACCGCTCTTTAAGAATCACCCTGGCCGTCTATTGGTGCCCATCTATGCCGTTTAAACAATACCCAAAAACATGGGATTGAATTTGTACTTTGCTAAAAGATGGATGATACTCCTCTTCATAGCACTGGCCTGCTCTAGTTATGCTGAGACTGCTCAATGCTGAGCTCCATTGAGAATAGGTTTAAAGGGCTTGAATGCCTTCTGCTGAGGCAGGGCATCTACCCACCACTCTTTACATGCCCTCTGGCCCTTTGTGTCACCCAACAATGATGGCACCGGAGCACCACGGCACCACACGGATCATTGTTCAGGTCAGCCAATGGGAGCACAACAAATGGTGGTTTATGTGATGTGTGACTTTCTGTGCACATGTGTGTGTATGTGCATGGTAATGCAAAGGAAGGTGAACGCATGTTGGGTCTTTCACACCAAGCTTTTGCATCAACTCTGTGACGAAGGGAAAGGGGACGTCACACAAAGAAAGAGCCAATCAGACATTAGCTGTTTGGATTTATGCCAGGGTTTTTAGGCTTGTAAGACTTTAGTACAAGTGGCAAAAGCCAGTTTTTAAAAAAAAAAAAAGGAAAAAAGTCAGCTGAGACGAGATGCCGTATACACCGTCCGGCTTTTTCTGTGACCGGTTGATCCGGGAGCGAGAGAGGAGAGACGGGGAAGGGTCTCTGAACAAGCCCCTCCGCTTCAACGGCCAGGACTTCAACACGCTGAGACAGGAGTGTCTTCAGAGGAAGACCCAGTTTGAGGATGACTCTTTCCCGGCCACCGTGGAGTCTCTGGGCTTCAAGGAGCTCGGACACAAGTCCAACAAGGTCAAGAACATCGTCTGGAAGAGGCCCAAGGTAGGAGAGAAGGGGGGGGGGGGGGGCGATTAGATCGGGGTAAGATAAGGAGGGGATGGATCACACATGTGGGAGGTGGGGATGTTATTTACACGACATCATCGAACCCGAGTGGAAAACTAACTGCTGCTGTGGGATTTTACCCGGAGACTCAGATGGGATCCACATACGCCGTTCCCACACAGATGGATCGGAAATGTATTTTGTTCTTATGCCTTTTGGTTTCCTTTTTCTGCTTTGGCTCAGTAGCTCTGACATTATGGATGTTTTATGACGTATCTATTTAGAGATGAGTGTAATTTAGCCCCGGTCAAAAGCATCAGTCCTTAGACTCACAAAATCAGACGATATGAGATTGATTACTGGTTTACTATTTGTGTTTGTTATTGTCAACAGGAAATCTGTGAGAACCCTCAGTTCATTGTTGGAGGAGCGAGTAGGACAGACATCTGCCAGGGAGATCTTGGTAAATTGTGCCTCTTTACACTTCATTTTGTGAAACGAAGGTGGATTTTAATTTAGATTTACACAATGCCGGAAAGTTTCAATGATGATGGACTAAAATCGACCCCATCGTAATGTTAATGAGTTCAAATAAGAAGAAGAAGAACACATCTGTGGAATGACAAAAGGAGGAGATCCGGCTGAAAACACTGTCCCGTTACTGCTTGGTGGCGTGTTAACGGTTTCTAGGTGTTTAAACTCACTGATTGAAACAATAACTCACACATGCAGTGTGACAGGACTGCGTGAGGTGAGCTGTACATAATGTATGCAGCCACTCTCAGTGTTTTCACCATTCAGTCACAGTATATTCAGGCGGTTTTGGGGGCTAACAGGGTAGCACACATCCCATCGATCCCCTCGCACACGGCCTCTCTCCGCCTGCAGCGGCCTCCCCATATTGTGCTTACTCTTTTGGAAGGGAATCCGACCAGCAGCACTTCTCATTGTTGTTCGGTTCAGGCTGCAAATAAAGGGCGACCAAAAGGGACAAAGGTCCTGGCAGACACTGGTAACCATTCCCTGTTGAAAAACTTACATTGTTTTCCAGTAATTGTTCTGCTGTCTGTCGCACACCTGGACAAAATCGGAAAACACAAACGTCAGCAGTCGGCGGCCGTCTTTTTCTCCAGTAAAGCAAAAATAGGTCCGGCAAAGAAGTTCCTGTCAGTCTTTGGTTTTAGTTGTGAGTGAAAAGGTTCATGTTCTTTAATGTGGCAGCTGACGAATGAAGGAAAGGCGATCACAAAATATATACAGTGGAAGGTTTCAGAGATCACACCGAATAACAATCAACAAACTTCAAACGGTTATTTTTATGTACGATGAAAATTGTTCTGCTGTCATAAAAGATGTATTTCATGAAATGATTGTCTGTGTTCAGGTGACTGCTGGTTGCTGGCTGCCATCGCCTGTCTCACCTTGAATGAGAAGCTTCTCTACCGCGTCGTTCCCCTGGAGCAAAGCTTCTCCGAGAGCTATGGAGGCATCTTCCACTTCCAGGTCAGAAACAACCGTCAGCTGTACTGAAACAGATGAGGAAAACTACGTCAGGTAGTCTTAAACGGAGAGCGAGACGCTGCAGGCAACAACACGTTTAATTTAGAGATTTTGGGCTATTTTGTCTTTCAGACTAGTGGAAACAAAATATCCAAAATACACGTTCAGGTCTTTATTTTACCACTTTTCCCCAAAAGTTACCATTAGATAATGCTGCATTTGCATATTTAAACACAACATTTCAGAAAACTTGTCATTCAAAAAAATGATTGTCTTAATATAAGCCTTTGACTCTAATATGTTAACATAATGAAGCAAGATTTTTGAATGTGACTTTATCCAATGTTTACATCTGGAAATTTATCTAAATGAGCACATACTTGTATATTATCACTGTGTCATCACTATATCATTTGCATATTTAAACAATTTCAGAAAACATGAAACACAAAAGTAGTTTCCTTAATGTAAGTATTCAACCTTGGTGCTGTCTATTAGTTATTTAATTTACCCTGTTCAGTGTCTCTCCTTAGAGCTTGTAGAAGTTGAAGGAACATCTTCTCATCCTTCATCCTCAGTGTTTGTTTCTGCTTCTGTCCTTCAGTTCTGGCGCTATGGCGACTGGGTCGACGTCGTCATTGATGACCGCATCCCAACTTTCAACAACCAGCTGGTCTTCACTAAGTCCGCAGAGAGGAACGAGTTCTGGAGCGCCCTGCTGGAGAAGGCCTACGCCAAGTGAGTGCTGAAGTATTCTCTTCTGCTGGGGAGTGAAGAAGAGCTGCGGTCCTCGCTGTCTTATCTCTTCCAAGCTGAATTTGTGGGCTGCAATCAAAGGGCTGTTCTCATTTCTCAATTTGTACATCCTCGACTCCTTTCCTCGTCTCCCCTCCTTACGTCTTACTCCCTCCCACCTGAGATGCAAGCGGAGGAGGCGAGGAAGAGACACGAGGAGTTGATGCAACAGGCGTTTAACAAAGAGAAGACATCTGTGCATTGGAGCCGTCATTTTAAAGCAACATCGATAAAATAAAGATAAAAGATAAAAGATTTCCAGGTCACAGGAAGATGGAGGAGAGAGGAGACGAGGAGGCACAAAGTAAAGAAAGGAAAGAGAGAAGCAGTCTGTCTCATATAATACGCCTTTTTTTTTTTTTTTGGCAGGCAAACACACTATTGCTAAGGTTAGGGCTAAATAATGCTGGGAGGTGAAAAGTAACTTTATTTACCTGGGAAAGTGTCTCACTAAGATTAAAACGACGACTTTGAATAGGATTAAAACACGGGCGTGTCTAAATGAATGATGTTTCATGAAGTCCGTGCGCTCATCTGTTCAGGCTGCACGGCTCCTACGAGGCCCTGAAGGGAGGAAACACCACGGAGGCCATGGAGGATTTCACTGGTGGAGTCACTGAGTTCTACGAGATGAAGGAAGCTCCCAAAGAGCTCTACAAGATCATGATGAAAGCTCTGGAGAGAGGCTCCCTCATGGGCTGCTCCATCGATGTGAGCCACACGTTGCATGTCAAAAGAAGCTGCTAGTTGTGTTTTCAATATTTCTACAATAGAAATGGGGTGAACGTGTATTTCGTGTGTCTGCAGTCCCTGGTTCCTGCTCGCTTTGAGACTCGGACTGTGACGGGACTGGTGAAGGGTCACGCCTACTCTGTGACGGCAGTGGAGGAGGTAAAGCGGGTCGCTGACCAGAAAACCATATTTTTATGTAATCTAGTGGGATTGTTTCAACAGCAGGCGCACGGGAACAATGACAGTGTTAGTTCAGGGTTCACTGATGCTGCTTTTAAAAACAGATCATTAAGTTAAATACTGTTTCAGTGAGGATGAGTTTATATGTGACCAGCTCCACTTTCCCTGCAGTGTAAACCGTCTCAGCACAAGGAGTCTAAAGTCCGTCTGGTGCGTCTCAGGAACCCGTGGGGTCAAGTGGAGTGGAACGGTCCCTGGAGTGACAAGTAACCATCCTTTCCTCATGGTTAAATCTTTTATCGTCAGCCCTACTTTTCTGTTACAGAGGGGCGACAGATGGATGAAGGTTCAGTCGTGATGTCTTCTTTTCCATTTATTAAAATAATCAAACTCAAATCTTTATTTAAATCTAGAGGTGTACAATCCGACTTTTTCAGTCCCGATGATGTTACCGATACCTGGGCTTTGGATACTGATCCCATACGTTTAATTGGAGGAAACGTCAGGCTTGACTTAAACATTGCTTTCTTAACTTTGTAAAAGTTTTTTAAAAGTCGATTTTAGACATAAAATAGCCGCAGAACTTGTCGGCATAGCAAGCGTGAAATAACTCCAGACAGTTGACATGTAATCGAAGACGTAAGCGAAACAAATTGAATTGACGAGCTCGGCTTCATTGTCACTAGAGACGCTCCAGAACTGATATTGGACGTTGTTCCGATACAGACTCAAATAGCTGTATCGTGTATCGTGACGACTGTTCGATCTGGTATTAGATCCCATTACTCTATCACCACTTCAGTGCATTTATCTATTATCTATGTATTTATTTGTTGTATTTTGTTTTCAAAAGGAAAGAAATGATTAAGTCAAACCGGATGTTTCCTTACATATAAAATAATAATCTGATATCGTAAGCCCATGCATCCGTATCGGGACTGAGAAAGTCTCTGATCCGGCTATGTGAGTCAGTATCGGCCCAATATCAGCGTGAGATAGTGAGATAGGTGTGTGACAGCATCCTTAGGCGAGTTCACTATTTCCCGACCTCTCCAACAGCTCAAAGGAGTGGGCCACTCTCTCTAAGGCGGAAAAGGAGAAGCTGCAGCACCAGAGTGCCGAGGATGGAGAGTTCTGGTGAGACGCACGTTTTTACGCTTCAAACAGGGTTCAGGATCCACTGTGTTAAAAGCATTAACTTGTTTTGGTGTCCGCAGAGAGTCAGGGAACTGCACTGTGCTGAACTGTGATGCCAGATGTTGGTGTTCTGATCTCTTCTAGGATGTCGTTCGAGGACTTCAAGAAGAACTACACCAAGATCGAGATCTGTAACCTCACCCCCGACGCCCTGGAGGACGACAAGATCCACAAGTGGACGGTTTCTGTGAACGAGGGTCGCTGGGTGAGAGGCTGCTCTGCTGGGGGCTGCAGGAACTACCCAGGTACCTCAGTCTGCACGACAACACAACAATGTACACCACGAGCAGAGGATCGCTCTGACGTATCGATGTATTTAATGCATGCACGGCCAGTTCAGTCTTTGACTATCGATAACAGAGAATCAATTCTGAAGATGTACACTCTCTGTCTATCTTTAAAAGACCATCATTATATCGAAAGAGCTGGAATGTCTCCTTTTTAAATGATAGATGTGGATCTTTACTCTATATAGCAATACTCAGTTTCAGAGGAGGTATTCAGATCCTTTACTTATGGATAAGTAGCAAAACCAGACTGTGAAAATACTCCTTTACAAGTCCTGCATTGAAAATATTACTTAAGTACAAGTAGTTACTTGTATATATTATTTCAATATAGTATTAGTTTAGCTAGGCGTCTCTGGCTTCTGCTTAAATGCCGCTGCTCTTAAAAGTCTAAAGATGTACTTATCAATTTGTTGTCTGCAAAGTAACCACTAAGCTGTCATTATTAAGCAGTATAAAATGGAAATACTCAAGTTCACGTCCCTCAAATGTGTACTGAAGTACAGCGTTTGAGTAAATATACTCAGTTTTATTCCACCACTCAAAACGTAATAAATACTATCATGATGTATTAAAGAATCAATGCGGGAAAACACTCATTTCAAAAATAGACATAACTGAAATAAATGAAAAACCTGAACGCTAAATGTCCTGCAGACACGTTCTGGACCAACCCTCAGTACCGCCTTCGTTTGCTGGAGGAGGACGACGATCCCGAGGACAACGAGGTGGGCTGCACCTTCGTGGTGGCTCTGATGCAGAAGAACCGGCGGAAAGAGCGCAAGATGGGCGCCAACCTCTTCACCATCGGATTCGCCATTTATGAGGTGTGAAGTGGTTTAAATACGATCGTGATATAGCACTTTGTGGCATGTTCCGTAATTCTGCAGCATAAATGAATACACATAAATTGCATAAATTTTTTTTTGAATGTCACCTTAAGACAAATTAGCTTTTAATTAGCACCCTTAAATGACACACACACACTGATGTTGCCTCTTGTTTCTCTGCAGGTGCCAAAGGAGGTAAGGAAGGTGTAAACTCTCACAGAGGAGCAGCAGTTTGCAAGTTGAAGTTTCCATTTTTTTTATTTTTTTTATTATCATCACTCATTTTGACACAATAGCTCTAAACTGTGAATTCTTTCTTCTTTTAGTTTTGTATTTATATCGTGTATGAGTGTCTCCTTCCCGTTCCAGATGCACGGCAACAAGCAGCACATGCAGAAGGACTTCTTCCTGTTCAACTCCTCCAAAGCTCGCTGCAAGTCCTACATCAACCTGCGCGAGGTGACGCAGCGCTTCCGCCTGAGCCCCGGGGAGTACGTCATCATTCCCTCCACCTACGAGCCGCACCAGGAGGGGGAGTTCATCCTGCGAGTCTTCTCTGAAAAGAGGAACACCTCAGAGTGAGTGGGTGAGGGCGATCAGGGTGGTCTGCAGGGTAAGAGGAGGGAACGGGTGCGCTGCTTTCCCCTTGTTAGAATTACATATTTACAGGGAGATATGCTTGTTTGATTATTTCACTCCATTGATGCTGATGTTTCTTAGTAGGGCTGGGTATTAAAATACGTCGCATATCAAAACCACATTGGTTATTGGCATTGGCAGTGTTTCATAGAGGATATTGAGAGGTATTAAAAAGTTCATCAAGAGGTATTTTGGGAGTTTTGACGCACTTATCTTCTTCCATTTTCTACCTCACAAAGAGTTGCAACACCGGTTAGAGCTGAGGATTTGAATCATTGATTAATCAGTTGATTTCTTAATTAATCCATTAACCGTTTTATTCCTGGGAGCTAATGAAAAGTATTACCCACATTTGAGAAACTGGAACCAGCAATTATTTGGCATTTAAGTTTATTTGGCTGCTAATAAACTTAAATTTCAAAAGTTTTGATTTAAACCTGAATTGGCTCTTCGTCCGGTATAGAGGAATCAAACGAGAACTGGTTAGAAACGTGATCTTTTGATATGCTTCTGAATCATAACTGTTTTAATTCCTCTGTACGTGATGAAGAGACATTTCAAATATAGTTAAATAGAAGTGTTGAGAGTCTTTGTGAGAAATCACAACTGCAGTTTTTGGACTCGAGACAAGAAAGATTATAAATGTAATTTTTGTAGATGATTAAATTTACATTTTTTTTAGCACTACAAGTATCCCAAAAGTAACATTATTGAACCCAAAACTTTAAATACAGCCAAATGTCCAACAATACCCAGCCCTACCTGTTGATATTAAAAGTAGCAGCAGGATTGATTTAGCCTAGAAAATACCGAGTTTATTGGTCCTCCATGTGCATTGTGTCAGTGCTGGGTGTGTGTGTGTGTGTGTGTGTGTGTTAATGAGGGTGGGCTTGTGTCGGGGTGCTGGGTGGGTGGGACTCAAACCACCAAGAGCAAACAATTTTAACGGCGATTTGATTTGTAGAACTGGAAGAAATCGGCCCCAGTTCGAAGCTGTTATGGAATCTTTTTTAGGACAAGCGACTTCAGATATGGGCACGATCCGGTAAACTTTTTGAAAAATATTCAATTCTGCATATTTCAAGCAAATCAACAAAACGCCCACCTCCCTGCAGCTGTGGAGGACAGACAGCATGCAACTCCGAAGGACCCGGGACCCGTGGGATGGATGTCAGGAGCTTTGAATTACCAAACACGGCTTTAGATTTGAACATGTTTTTGACTTGTAAAATAACATTAGTCTTAACCTGCTTGAACACCACAAGGGTGTGGGTTATCACATAGTAATCCATCAACTGACGAACTTACTCAAACCCCCATCTGATTCAAAAATCAAGAAGAGGACGCCTTCCACAACCAAGAACGCCCAAAATAAGAAAAAACCAAGAGAGCGTACTCTTGACTGGAAGAAGCATCAGGTGGTACTGAACTAACCCATTTCATTCACAGCGTCATTGAGTGTTTGTGTCAGTCCTATGTGAGTATGGGACTTTAATGAGTCAGTTATGTTTTCAGCACACTGAGCTCAGGATGTCACTTCGTGTTCGTCACCTGATGAGAATAACGAGATTGTAGTAAAACAGATGAGTGGTCCTGATGAGATGTTGTTGTCACCATCATCGTGACTGCTGTTTGTTCGTCTTCACCCAGGGAGATAGAGAACAGGATCGAGGCCGATCATCCCGTGGTGAGTGCCCTTCGTTTCTTTTCATGACTCGGCAGAATTAGAGCTTTGTCTCATCTTTTTTTTTCTTCAAGTGATGGAAAAACAGCTGCAGCGTGAAAACGCTTCTTGCAGAAAAGCCACAGAAACGAGTGCAGTATTCACATAAAGACACATTAAAGCTATTTCTTCAATATGTTCACCCGGCGTCAGTAATCCCTAATAATGCTAAGTAATAGAGACACACATGAAGGTAGCTCTGTACCATATGAAGAGAGTTTTTCACAAACTTGATCTCCACTTTTTGTTTTGTTTTTTCACATCTTCTCCCTCTTGTTTCTTCATCTCTTTCTGCTTCGTCTCAGCCGGCGCCGGCCTCAGCGGGGGAGGAGAGCGAGGAGGACCAGCAGTTCAGGACTATTTTTCAGGAGATAGCCGGCGATGTGAGTACAAGAAGGACAGCGAAACGTCCCCATTAAAAAGAACCAGTTTGTGTTTTCAAATGATCCTAATCGATGACTCGGCCGTCTTCTACCTTCTCGTGTTTTTGGGGCTTTTACAACTAATAGCTAATAAGCTGGCTTATTGTGGAAACATCGTGGAAAATTGTCAAATTTTAATGGGCGTCTTCTTCTCTCTTCCTCTACTGTTTCCTCCTCCGCTCTGGTCGCTCTCGCAGGACATGGAAATCACAGCCAACGAACTGAAAAACGTTCTCAACAAAGTGATCACCAAACGTGAGTCCAGTAAAAATATTTTCTCTCAAAATATCATATTTCAAAAGGTTTTTCTGTATCTGCTGCATCTTAAATAAAATGTAAATGTTTCTTTTACTTTTCTCTCATACAGTGCATGACCTCAGTGCCATCTTGAAATATTTTGATGTTATGTGTAAATTGCCAAATATATTTATTGGTTTCTGTTCATGGTCTCAGTGTGCACTTCAAAGATTAAGATGCAACAAACACAACCGGCAGAAATGGTAAAATATTGGTTTTCCGTGCCAAGAGGTCAAGACAGAGATAAAATCCCTAAATTCACTTGACGTTCTGGAGCTAAAATGTACAGCGCTCAAGCCATATTCTAGTTTATTTTTCATATTAAAAAACAGGCAACGGGCCGTAGTTCTAGACTGAGCAATGAGCAGCAAATAAAACGCATTGTGTTCATGTCTAACTGGGGCTCTAAAGTCTAAATCTAATTCATGATTATATGATGTTAATTGACGTCGATATATCTCGCCCCGTGTCTCTGTTGTCCCTCCAGATAAGGACCTGAACACAGAGGGCTTCAGCCTGGAGAGCTGCAGGAGCATGATTGCTCTGATGGACGTATCCTTTGTATCGAGTGCATCGGGCTGGCTGCGTCGTCTGTAGGAGGCGCAAACCTGCCGAGACCCCGAACGTGGGTCTGTAATGGACGCTCACCGGGCCGAGGCCTCGAGTCCCCACACCAACACGCCGCCGGGTCGCTTTAAGGACAAACGCGTTCACATTTGTCATCAAGCAACACGAGAAGACGCTAAATTATTACACAGTCCACTCAGCTGGAAGAAGTATTCACATCCTTTTCTTCAGTAAAAGTACTAATACCACACCGTGAAAATACTCCACTACAAGTACACGTCCTGCCGTCCTTGAGTAAAAGGATATATATATATATATATGATGTTTTTGCATTCATATTAATGTGTATGTTGCATTTTGCTGCTGTAGATGTTTCAGATTGTGATCATTTTAACTCCTGTTTTGGGAACTTTAATCTACAGCAATGCATCATATTCTATAAGATCGTCATATGTTCGTGTTGTCGGGGAACAACAGCCCTGTTTTCAGCGTTGTGACGATGCTTTTTCCAGCTGATCCAAAAGGGATTTTTTTTAAATAGTTTATTCATTCTGTGTGACACATAGCGGTCCAGGTGGTCTCACCTTGATTTGGCTAAATTGTGACTGGGTCCTAGTGTCCCACCCCTCCGCTACGTTAACAAGAAAGAGAACTTTCTCAACTCTTAAAAGGAACTCGTCATCCTTCACTTTTCATCACAAACATTCAACACATATAACAGAGATACATGTTTTTTTTACCAGACAGGAAGGGGGCGAAAAACTGTAATTTATAAAGTAACCAAACAAAAAGTAAAAAGTACAACATGTTCCTCTGAGATGTGGTGGAGCAGCTGCATAAAATAGAAGTATTCTTGTAGAGTAAAAGTATTGCAAGTACATGCAATCACTGAGAGGATGTTTTTAACTGAGATGTCAGTTTTAGGCTCACAGAGGGATGCTGGATTCTGATTGCTTTCTGACTAAACATGTGACACCATTTTGGTCTTAACTGCTCCTGTTTAGATGGACGGGACAGGTAGACTCAATCTTCAGGAGTTCAGACATCTGTGGAATAAGATCAAACAGTGGCAGGTGGGCATGCAGGCTTCCACTCTGTAGCGTTTCCCTCTGTTATTCACTCACAGTTAAAGCTAGTCTGAGGAGATGAATTCACCACCAGCAGCAGTTAGACATCACATTTCTCTCTCGCTCTCTTTCAGGGAATCTTCAATCACTATAACGCCGATCAGTCCGGTAGCATCAACAGTTACGAGATGAGGAACGCTGTCAACGATGCAGGTAATCGCTCTTCTTCTTCCGTTAGTTCAGTTCACCTACATCACAAAAAGACGGATTAGTTTTCCACTTTCTTAAGGTTGTTGTTGTTTACAATATTCATGAACAGTGGATAGTGATCACATCTGTCTGGGTCAAATTATTAGCGGATGATTGTTATAAATAATGTATTCCTCTTTTTCTTTATTTCTCATGCTAATTACCATCTAATTGACATTTGTATATTCACTACATTAATATAAATGAAGTATAGTTTACAGTCGATGTTTATCAATCATGGACTAATGTTACCTTAAAGGTCATTTTGTCTGATGCAACCTTTTGAAACCGTGACATTGAATCATGTCGTGGGGTTTGTTTTTGTGGGATTATTTGAAAGTGTTGTGCTGCAGATGAACCTACAGCTTGAACTCACCCTCTAAATGTTCTCTTCACTGTACAGTCATGTGTCTTGTGTCCCGCTCAGGCTTCCGTCTCAACAACCAGCTGTACGACATCATCACCATGCGCTACGCCAACGAGGGCATGAACATCGACTTCGACAGCTTCATCAGCTGCCTGGTTCGGCTCGAAGCCATGTTCAGTAAGTCGGCGGCGAAACGCCATCACTGTTAGGGTTTGCGTTGGAGAAAGCCATTGTGTCGTTTTACTGGCATTTTCAACTGAACGTCTGTATTTTACTTGTTTTGTCTGTTAAAAAAAACGCAAGTTTCATTTGGATTTTCATGTGAAAATATGCTCTTATGACAAAGTAGGGCTTTCACATCCCAGCTTATCAGAAACAGGTTTATTGCCATAAAAATAGTAAGAAAAGGCAAGAAAAAAGCAAGTTCTGCATAATTCCAGAAACATAAATATAGAATCGAAAAATGTACAATAAAAATATGACAAAGTAGTAAGAAAATGTGTACAGTATATATGATTTTAAAAGGAAAGCTGTAGAGTTCTGTGTAGAAATAATATCAACAATGATCTTAATAATAATAATGCCATTACTACTACTATCTTACTAAATCCTAGTGTCAGGTACAGATGTTTCTCTCCCCAGAGGTTGAAAAATATAAAACCTACAAACCGACGTTCAGCCATTAACAAGAAGGTTCATAGAGACACATGTTCCCCTCTCGCAAAACTAGGATAACAGAGTATTTGGGACGTTACTGTATTCTCTATTAGTGAACAATTATACTTCTACAGCCGCTATCAGGGATCACAAGAGAGGAGAGCGAGGTCAGCTGTGTCTAGAGTCATAAAACATGCGTAACTTTCGGTAGTTTGGTGTCTTTAAAGGGCTCTTAGATGAAGTGGATCACACTCGTGTTTGTGTTGTTTTTTTCTCTCCAGGGGCGTTCCAGGCCTTCGATCAGGATGGAGACGGTTCAATCCGACTCAGTGTCCTGGAGGTGAGAGCTGTGACGACCTGTTAGCTATAAACTGTAGTCAGTCAGACAGAGATGTGCTCCTTTGAGCAGCTGGTGTGTGTTTATTCTGACCTCTGACTGAGTACTAGTACTGCTGAAGTGCATCTAAATGAAGCAGAATGAAGGTTATTCTAAAGCAGATGTGTGAAAGGATATAACCCACTGGGTTGGTGGGTTTAATATGTCATCAGAGAGGTTTTCTAACATTCATATGAATCTATCTGATGATACTTGTACGATCGTGCATCTCAGGAGACCTTGTTTAAACCGCCAGACTTATTGACTCTTTTTCCATCTTCAGTGGCTCCAGTTGACCATGTACGCCTAGAGAGGCCCGCCTTCCTCCAGGTTAGCTCCGCTCCACACGAGGACCAGACCCGCCAGCCTTTACCTCAAATATTCAGTGTGCCCGATTGTCGTTCTCTCTCATCCACTTCACCTGCAGCCTCCCCTCCCCTCAGCTCCGCTCTTTATACTCCCACAATGTTCACCACGCTTCTTCCATTTCATCTTTCCTTCATAGTCACCTCTATCTCGGCCTTTTGCATTTCTCTCTCTCTCTGCTCTCGTCCTTCCATTATCATCGAAATATCAGTCTATCCTTTCAGCCATTAGCCTTTTTTTTTTTTTTTTTTTTTATTGATAAAGACACTTGTTCCATACTTTTCTCAGGCATCAAACACACACAACCTCTTTTTTTTCTGTCATAATACCTCACAGAGTTCCTTCTACAGTATCACCCCACATCTGTCCAGTCTTTCAGCTCTTCACTTGGATGGATGAGTTTTTATTAGAGGTTACAAATATGGATTTGACAGAATATGGCTAATGGGTTGGACTGCAGCTTTTTTGTGATTTCTTTTTTTTTCCTATTAAGGCTTTGGTCAAATGAGTGTACTGCATTTTTAACCAAATACATAAATAAATAAATGTAAAATCAAAAGATAAAGGAGACACACAGTTGTTTGATGTTGCACCATTTTTTTTTTTATTGTTATTATTATTAACAATGTTTAAGATTGCACTTTCTTAAAAAATATCTCTTCACAACTTTAATAACAACTTGAAAAAACTTGAAGAAACTCAGGAATGCCAGGTAAGAGATGAACTGCACGCTGTTCTCCGACATAAATAACGAGCGGATGAAGTGAGTCTGGAAAGATGGCGGCCGTGAGAAACGTCAGGTTAACCACCGAGAGAGCTGTGATCACATTGAAACGTGGCTTTGTGTTACCAACTTGTCTGTGTTTAGGGTGGTGAAGTATGGCATGGGAGATGAATCCTAATTCTTCCCTTCAAGCTCCTCCATCTACACCTCCTCGAAAAACATCCTTCACCTCCACACTTCATTAGAAAACTGTCTTCACTGTGGAAAATACGGCTCTGCTTCCTTCTGCTCGATGCTCCAATTATAAAATAAATTCCCCACAAAAAAACAAGAAGGAATAAAAACAGTACGTCACACTCACTCATGAAAAACAGGGTTAAACCACTGTCGACATTTAGGACGAGTAAACCCACACGGATAAACAGGAACACACACACACACACACACACACACCAGCCACGCCTTGGCTCTGTTATCACTGCAAATGTTAATTTTCTAAATGGCATCTTCAGGCCAAGTCACGCAACTCTGCACCAAAGTCCCTCAACATCACTTCAATATCATTGAGCAACGACGACAACAAAAAAAAAATTAAATTTAAATTTAATCCTAAACCGCTAACAAAACAAAAAAAGATGTTCTGAGAACAAAATAAAAACCAAAAACTAAAAGACTTTGTGTCACATCAATGAAACGCCTTCAACACAAGTAATCACACCGAACTAAAGGAAAACTTCAAATGACTCATCGTCATTAACGGAAGGTTCATTTGAGTGAATAAAGTCAACTCGATAAAAGAAAAAAAGAACTAAAGGTTGCTCCACATGACACATCACAACTGCACTACAACAATAAAACCATCTCTGAGCCCATGCCATATTGTAACCAACCTGGAGGACGATTAACGCTTTCTGTTGCAGTTTCTACAGAAAAAGCGGCGCAAATCCCTCAGATACCGGCAACGCTGAAGTTTCTTCAATAAACAAAAGTCACGTGTTTCTTTGTCTTACTTTGGTCAGTGAAAAGAGGAACTGCAGTGGTCAGACACACACAGAGAGAGAGAGAGAGAGAGAGAGAGAGAGAGAGAGAGAGAGAGAGAGAGAGAGAGAGAGAGAGAGGAGAGAGAGAGAGAGAGAGAGAGAGAGAGAGAGAGAGAGAGAGAGAGAGAGAGAGAGAGAGAGAGAGAGAGGAAGGCGTGTTTTTGTAGAACGTAAAAAACAAACAGCACAACCAAGCCTCCCGTCGTCATTGTATTATGGTTGGATTCCAACGCCGAACATAAAAGGATGGAGTCGTCGGACGCCACTCGTCGGGCTCAAACGGGAGCGCTGCGAACTCGAGTGGGTCCCAAAAAACATCCCCCCCCCAATATGGGAGGTTAAAAATAGCAGAGAAGGGAGGAGGAGAAACCAGCAGCCCTTAAGGCTCCAGTTCAGTCTCCTCAGCATGTTTCTGCATGTGTACCAGCATCCCCTGCAACAAAGAACCGTCCTCAAAATCAAACTGACACCAAAATTAACTCTACGGACTTTAAAAGACATTGAAATGGTGTTTTGTTTTTTTTGAATACCTGCTTGAGGCTGTTGCGCGCACAGAAAAACTCGTCACAGTTTTTCCAGCGACATTTGAGCACCTGGGAGATGCAGCTGGTGTGGTCGGTGACCAGGTGCTGCTGCAGATGCTCCATCATCCCGAACACCAGCGAACAGCCGTGCCACTGTCGACACAAAACGCCCGTTAGTCACTAACAGCCAGGGAAGCCGGGTCTGAGAGAGAGTTCAAGACTGCTTTCCTGTGTTCACTCTGATTAGATTTCTTTAAATACGTGAGCATCACTGGACATACAAGATGGCATTACTCCAGGACTGTGGTGGTGGAGTTTGTTGGCAGAAAAAAAATGTTTTAGGATCTAAAAATCTCAATGAGCATCACTGTTTGATGTTGATTTCTCCAGGAGCGGAAATACACCAGACCCATGACATCTAACATGTGTTACTATTACATCGTCTGATGAAACTCTCTTGATTCCAGCCCTCAGCTCTGCTCCCCATCCCTCATCTTACCCAGCAGCGGTAGTTCTGCATCAGGTTCAGCTTGACGGCCTGGACGCTGCCGTCGTAACAACCGGTGTAGATCTGAAACGCAAATAATTACAATCAGATCTCTGAGTTTTATGTTTTACAAATATCAAAAAAAAAACGTGTATATCACACGTCTTAGAAAAACACATCGGCTGGTCTCTCACCATGTTCTTTTGGATCGCCATACACATCACCATGTCCTTGTGTCCGCCGTAGATCTGCAGCTGGTTGTGAGACTGTGGGAAGAACAACGGGTTGAAATCAGGTTTTCACACCCGGATGTAAATGAGCTCATTGCTCGGTAGTCAGAGTGGCTGAAAGGCCAATATTATGTAAAGATGGGTTTAGGGTTCTGACCTGGAGGTCGTAGACGCGCACCAGTTTGTCCAGACAAGCGGTCACCATCACCTTTCCCAGGACGGATACGACTGTAACAGCGTGACTGTGGCCCTCGTAGACCCGCACCAGCTTTCCTGTCTGTATACGAGCGGCACGGAACATAAAGTGTACATTAATACTGTGGCCTTGATTTTCAAAGAAAGGGATCATAAACATGTAAAAGTGCGACATGAAACCCTTGTGAATAAAGAGACGGGATGACTCACGTGGATGTTGTGTGCGTAGACACACTGATCACTGGAGCCACTAAATACCAGGTCATTGACCACCTGAGAGAAACAAAGAGGAATTAAACTCACAATGAATCCTCAGCTCCCATGAAATGTAAAACATGACATAATAGAGATAATACAGGTATTTTGGATGGATGGATGGATGTCTTCAGTAAAAAAAAAAAAGGAAGCAGTTGAGGCTCAGCCTACCTTCATGCAGAGCACGGTCTTGGTGTGGCCCTCCAGCGTGCGCAGCAGCAGGCCGCTCTTGGCGTCCCTCACGCTGATGGTGCTGTCGAAGGAGCCGACCAGCAGGATCCGGCGGGCTCCCTCCTGAGACGAGGCCAGGCAGCTCACGGCCCGCGGCCCGTGGCAGTCGTACACATCCATCTGCTTGTTTGTCTAAAACAAACCATCGCAAAACCAAATTAGTCCCCTCATCAAAAGATAGCCAACAGAGCTAAAATACATTTCCTGACACGACGCAGCTGATATTAGTTTGGGCCAAATGTCAAAAATATGAATTTGACATGCACATACAACAAATGCTGCAGGAAACCGTCCTCAAATACAAAATGAATCAATTGGTCTTAAAAAAATATACTGAGAAATGAAAAAGTGCCCACAGAATATTCAGTTTTAGGATCAGAAAAGACAAAGTAGAGCAGCAAATCGTCACATTGAAGAAGCCTTTACGTTTCGGAGAATTGCTGTGTTCACACTGCTTCTCTCACCTTGAGGTTAAAAGTCACCACCGTGCCGTTTGCCAGACCGGCGTATAACATCTTCCATCGACTGTGGAGGCAGAGGACTCGGTCTGACAGAGAGAACTGCTGCTCCAGCTCTTGCGTCTGTGGACGTAAAACAACGTCCACTGAATTCACTTGAATGCGTCACGGAAAAGGATTTAGCTTGAAGGTGAATATCGTAAGAAATATGGTCTCGAAAAATCCGATAGTGTGTTTGTGACCGGCTCAAACGGAGCCGATTCATTGGTGTTTTTACCTTGAGACTGTAGCAGCAGATGGTCTGGTCACTGGAACCAGAATAAAGGCGGCGATGCAGACCGGGAGCCATGGACACCAACAGGCAGCTCACTTTGGAGCTGTGACCCTCGAACACACCGACACATTTGTGACTCTGCAACGGCGAGAAAAAAAGATACAAGTTTGTTGGGTTGCTGCCTTCACAGATAACACCCTGACCCCTGACCCCTGACCCCTGACGACACCCACCACCAGGTCGAAGGCTTTGACGGTGCGGTCTCCTGAGCACGTGTACAGCAGGCCGCTGTAGACCTGCATGGCGTTCACCGCCTCCTGGTGGCCCTCGAACGCACCCTCAGTGGGCAAATCATCCTCTCCGTGGTCAGAGGAGGCATCTGAGAGGCACACGAAGATAAAGAGCATGTTATACTTACTATCTTCATAGCTTGAATGAGAACAACTTCCACAGCTGATTTAACGCTCTCCAGGTTTTAATCCATTTAAAAAAAAGAATTTCTTGGTAATGAACTCAGCTATAACTGATTTAACAAATATCCTCTGTTAAATTTCCAAGCGTAGGTGTAGGTTTGTATCTTTTTCTCTGGATAAACATTTAAAAAGAGGCCGACGATCGGTATGCCTCAGGATAAATATACACATTATCAGAAGGTTGTGTCTATTCATCATACAGCGTCACTGAAAGTCTAACTAACACCTCTATGAATATCTTGCCCATAAAAAGTAATTTGGTCACTCGGAGAGTCTTTTTTTAACCTGCTCAAAGAGGATGGCATTTCTAATTGTGGCTGCTCACAGGGTGGTGAGATTTTTAGGTTTGGTTTTGTGTTCAAACATCAATTCTACCAGAGGAGTGACAAGCTGTGCTACCGTCACTGCAAAGTTTCCTTCATTTGCAAAGAAATGAGTGCAACACTATGAATGCCTTCCAGGAGAGAACG
The DNA here is from genome assembly GCF_023349555.1 of Cebidichthys violaceus. NCBI lineage: Eukaryota > Metazoa > Chordata > Actinopteri > Perciformes > Stichaeidae > Cebidichthys > Cebidichthys violaceus. The sequence continues at coordinate 2,447,800 of NW_027176395.1, read as the reverse complement.
TCTGAAAATGTGCGCCGTTATCCACATATTCAAACAATATCGTATCTCCCTCCCCTCTCTGTTACAGCTGGGTTTTCACTCTGTAGAACCCGCCTCCTCCTAGAACGTGAACGACTCTCCGGAGATGAACTCACCCGATGAGATCTTCGTTATCTTGGGCGACGTGGTGGGAAGCGGCAGGTCGCTGTGTGGAGAGAAGAAGGGACTGATGAGTGGTTTTAGTTTGGGTTTAATCCTGAATGATCTGTGATTAGACCTCGTACAAAAGGTCATCACAGGTCTTTAGTATAAGTGTGTTATACTTAAGATCCTTGAGTTAACATATTTCTTTTTTTTTTTTTACAGCTGTTTCCAGAGGTGGAGAATGAGTCTCACCTCTCGGAGGACCGACACACGTCCATGTCACTGGTGGAGGTGACCTCGTTGCAGGCCAGGCTCTGCGTCTCTGGTCTGGATGAGTCTGGGACCTGAACCGGAGGCGAAGCTGGAACCGGGACGTCCACGTGGGGCTGCTGACAGGCTGCGGTGACCTCCATGCTTTCTTCTGAATCCAAGTTCACCGTGCGTTCGGCGGGGGCCACCTGGGGAAGCTCCACCATGCGTTCGGGGGACTTGAGGTCTTCTTTCTCAAGTTGGGCCTCCTCACCCAACTCCATGTTCACGTCACCCTCTCTGTCTTCCGAGGGCGGCGTGGAGGTGCTGACCACAGAGCTCCCGCTTGGTCTCCTGCGCGGGTCGAAGCCACCTCTGCCTCAAGGCGTCGCCATCTACCTCCGTGTCGCTGCTCTCGGGCTGCTCCGTCCCCTGGGCCTTCTTCAGCACCTTCCTCTTCTTCAGCTTCCTCACACGCTTTCCGCTCCTCAGTTCGGACGGAGAGGCGGGCAGATTGAGGACAGAGGGGGGCTTGAAGGAATGTGTGGCGGCACAGTCAACAACGCTCCCCGCCTCAGAGCTCCTCCTGCTGGCTGGGAGAAGGTTCATGGAGGTTTCGGAGTCGGGCAAAGGGGCGAGACAGTTCCTCGATGCCCGTCTGGCCTTTTCCATTGTCTCAACCAGACCCGATAAGCTCTCTTTGCAGTCTGCAGGGTCGTTGAAGTTCTCCCAACAATGGTCTGTGGATTCAGGCTGTTTTGTTTCAGGAGATGGCTGAGAATTAAGGGCCAGATCTGCAAGAGTTTCACATAATTTAATGGACATGAACATATATTGAGAAGACATTTTCTCTATTTCCCCTTGAGTTATTAAACCCTATTAAAAACAGCAAAACACATATTTGCTGAATGCATCCCTTTCCTCATTAAACATCGTTTTTGGATATTTTGGATTAAGCAATGTTTACATCCATTTTTGCTGTTTTTTGACTGCCTTCTACCGGCACATTGCTCCGTTTCTCTTCATACAACCATCTGTCCATCGGCGTATGAACACTGTGAGGTGTTACCTGGTGAAGAGGCGGCAGCGGGAGCGGCAGGCAGCTCTGGGGTGGTGCTGTGAGCACAGTGGGTTGTATTGTCCACTGGGTCCGGCTCTGAGCTGACGTAGACCGGAGACTGAGGCTCCTGCTTGATGACTACAGGCACGAAGGGAAGGCTGGGGGAGGGAGGGGAGGCGGGCTCGGCAGGAGGACCTGGACTGGGGGCGGAGGGAAGCAGCATGGAGGACGGCACGTGGGGCTCAGCTTCTACGGAATCCATCTTTTCTTCTTTCAGTTTGACCGGAGGGGCTTCCTCCAAATTACCTTGTATATTAAAAAAAACACACAGTAAAATGTGAATTCCTCTTCAGTTTGTGGTCACTGGTGGGAAAAGTTACCATTTAATAAAATATGATGTCATGTATGTCATAGTCCTCACCTTGCATCCCTTTGAGTAACTCAATGCGCTTGTTTCTCAGTGAGCTCATCTCTCCAGTCACCTTGGCAACACAAGATCATCAGAAAATGAATATTCCTGCTTGTAATATAACATAATATAACATGGTGATTACTGACTTAGGAACATGACACAAAACAAGAAGCACTAAAAGTAAGAAACACACACACACACACACACACACACACACACACACACACACACACACACACACACACACACTAATAAGAACTTATGTAACCATGGTTCTTTGAGTAGAGCGGCTCTCTCCTTACTGTGCCCTTACAGTATATACAGGTGCCCTTTAAGACACCCTGCACTACTTTAATAGTAGATGTAATGAAGAGGCTGGCAAGACAACCGACACTCGCTAAGCTCAGTAAACTGTGGACATCTGCTTCAACTGACCCGGGCCCAAAACACTCCAGGAGAGAACTAACACTTTGCAAACTAAAACAATTTTTTTTTACCTGCTGTTTAACCACCATGAGGCGCTGCACCTCTATGTAGGCGGCCTCCAGTGCGGCCCGGGCCTGGATCAGACCGGTGTCCACAGTCTGCAGGGAGCGACTCAGCTCCTCCTCCCGCAGAGACACGGCCAGCAGCTGGTCGATCTGTAAACGCTCTGCACCAAAAGACACTTCATGAACAACTCAGCGTTTCCAAAATCGTCTTTTTGATCTTAAAAATGAATTTGGATCAGATCGAGATTGAAGCTGTCAAATTATTCCACCAAAAATCATTAAATTACATTAGCCGAGACAATATCCTTCAATAATGCTCACAGATACGTACCTTTTTTGGATTTGACTTTCCTTCTTTTGTTGTTGTGTTCCAAGCAAGACGTCTCCGCACTTGGAACGTCCTACAAGGAAGAAAGAAGAGAGTCACATCTTGACTGTATTAAGGTAGGACGCATGCAGTCGTACTCCCCAAGACCTGTAAACATACGAGTTCCCCTTTGACGCCGTTTCCTTCACTCACCCGAGCTGCTCTTCGCCTTTTCCCCGTTCCCTGGCCGTCGTACAGCTCCGTCCCCGAACTGCTGTCCCCGAGCACCGACTCAGACCGCTGGAGGGCCTTCACCGTCGCAGACGTTAGCTTGTCTGGCTGCTTCGGTGCCTCTTTAGCCTCTAACTGGTCAAGCATCTGCTCCACCTCTTGCTGACGCTGATGCTCTCTGTTCCCTTGAGCGCATATGGGGTTGGGAGAAACGGAGGATCCCTGCTCCTCTGAGCTGAGGGCTTCTCTTTGCTCCGTCTCCTTCGACATGAGGGATGTAAACAGGGAGTGAGTGGAGGCCGGGGCGACGCTGCTCTCTGATAAGGAGCGTTTTCGGGTGGTGGGGATGTCCACCAACGACTCCCACTGGAAACCCTCTACCAGGGGAATGCCTTCTTCCTCCTGGCTCTGGTCCTCCTGGTCGATCGGCACCATCTCTATGCCAAACCTGGAGGACGTAGAGGACATAAGGTGAGTAACTGAAATCAAAAATAACTTTTAACACTCTAAATGTAAAGATCAAACATTCACCTTGGCATGCCTTTCCCTTTGTCTTGCTTCTTCCTGACCTCCTGATACACCTGGTCCCAGTTCACATTGCGTCGAGACCCCGAGGAGCTGAGGAGCTGCCGCACAGTTGGTTTGAGCCCCGAGTCCTTTTCCGTGTCACTTCTCCGCGACTCGCTCAGGTTTCTCACCCGTCTGGCAATGTTCAGGTTGGGCTCGTGGCCGCCGGTTTTGCTCTTGGAGCTGATGTGTTTGGTCAGGTCACGTTTCAAGACGGGAGGCAGGTCGAGCTTGGACAGACCTGATGCGCTTGAACCCGACACCGTGTGAGCCTCGCCACTCCTGGAGGCGTCACTCTCGGAGCTCTGCCCGGCGTCAGCGGCCTGCGTGGCTTCGTCCGGGGCCACCGGGGGCGTTTCCTTCTCCGCTCTGCTCCTGTTCTCCTCGTCGTCCTGGCTCAAGGCTGCGGGCTCTGAGCTCTCCACGGTAGAGGTGCTAACCTGCAACGACTGGAGGAACTGGCTGCTGTCTGAAGATTGCAATGCCGGCTTCTCTGGCCTGACGGAGTCCGGCAGATTTGGTTTAGCCGCTTTCTGCCTGTTTTCTTTGTTCACTCCCATCTGGCCCTGTACGCGATCCCTCTGCTGCTCCTCCGCAATGTGGAGTGTCACTTCCATCCTGTTGTTCCTGGAGCTTTCCAAGGAGGCCCTCTTTTCTAACACAATCTGTCTGGCTTTCTTGAGGGTTTCTGGGAGCTGCCGTTCTTGCCTGGACTGAAGGGGCCCAATGAGAGGAGCCTGAGAACTGAGTCCGCTCTGCTTGGCGGTTGATTTTGATTGTGCGAGCGCTTGACTGGAGGCCTTGCTGAGTTGCGCTCCACTGTTGAGACCAGGAAGGGAGGACATCTTCTTGTCTTTGTGTGGCAATGGCTTACTTGGCTTCTGATTGGGAGGACCAGATGTGGCGCTCTGGGGGCCGTCTCTCTGAGCACTACTGCTGCTTCTGCTGCTGCTGTTGCTACTATCTCTGGATTTGGTTTGGGGGTTGGTTTTCTGCTTTCTTTTCTCTTCCACACTTTGTCCACTTGAGGTCAACAACTGCCCCGGTTTCTGCTCAGGTCGGGATTGCCTGTTAACGGCACTGCTTTCCCGGGCCTTGTCTTGTGTCTGGGGTTTGGGGACTTTGGTGTACAGCTCTGATGGGTTTGGGTTGGTGTCCTTATGTGGTGCAGATTCAAAACCCTTTGTGACTGGATAGGGTGACCAGCGGCAGGCTTTGTCCAGCTTTGGATTGCTACCAAAGGCCTTAGAGCTCTTACTGTTGTTGTGGTCGGGTTCTGCCGTTTGCCCCTGACCGTTCTGAAACCCATCGCCCTGCTGACCTCCCTGCTCATTGCCTGTATTTTGAAACTGGTTACCCCGCGCTAAAGAACTGGGTGGAGATGGATACGTAGGAAAAGGCGCGAGAAAGCTCAGGGGCCGGCTCCTCGGTGGGTTCTGGGAAATATTGTTTCGACCATAGACCCCGTTGCTGCTGCCTCCGTTGCTGAGCCAAGGCAGTCGACTTCGTTGATTGCCAAAAAACGAACCCTGATCCCACTGCTTGTTGCCAAACCCTTCCTGGCAATGCAAGCTTCCACCAGCAAACTCTCCAGATGCCCATCTCTGAAAGTTGGGAGGCTCCCGAGCATGCCAGGTGGCGCTCTTTCCCTGTGTGCCGTGCTGCCAGGGTTGTCCCTCCCCTGTGTAGTTATTATATTGGTTGCCCCCATACCAGGTTCTGTGGTGACTGGGTCCACTGAACCCCTGGGATTGCTGCTTCCAGGCACAGTCCAGCCGGTAACGCTCCTTAGTTTCTTTTAACCTCTGCTGGAACTCCTCCTTTCTCCTTCGATCCTCTTCTTCTTTTGCCAGTTTTGCAGCAGCGGCATCCTTTTCTTTTCTAAAAAAACCCAACAAAGACAGATATTCAATATGTATCTATATCTTTCACTACATTTTTACCTGTTTTCACGTCCATCATTTTATTGTTTGGTTTCACTCTCACAGCGCTCAACAGCATCCTTTCCTGCCGCAACAGGCAGCTGTTTTCATGAATGATTAGATGAATGTGTAAATAGGCAACTGCCATATCGACTTAAAAGGTGATTTGAGGAGGGAGTGTTACAGGATGATTCATTTGAGGTTTGAATTTTCAATCCTAAAACCTCAATTATACATCAAAGGGAAATATATGTCATTGATTCCAGATGTCAGAGCAGCACAGGGCTGGAGTGGAGCTTTTTGGTTGCGTTTAACCGTTTCTACTGGGCCGCAGACGAGTGTCTGTACTCTGTGTGTGTGTGTGTGTGTGTGTGTGTGTGTGTGTGTGTGTGTGGGTGTGTGTGTGTGTGTGTGTGCGGTCATGCTTTAATTTTAGGCTGCAGTCCTGACATACGACTCCAGCAGCGGCTAAAACAGGCCTGTAGGCTCCACTGAGCTGAAATGTGACTATACATGGCACATGTACACAAAACGTCAAACACGTGAGCTGTCACTTACATCTGCGGTTAAATCTTAACACATTACAAACAAAGACATCTTGTAATGGGAAGATTGCCCACGGAAATTGATTTGTCTAAATGGCAATATTTCTTTTTGGCCCTGGACTAGAGATCAAATGCCATGTTGAGAAATTTGAAATATGGTGGGTTTTTTTTATCTAAAAATGATTTCTCATATTCACAAAACAAACTATTTAATTAACAGTTTATTTAAAGGCACTGAAAAGAAAATTAATTTGACGAATAAATGAGCAGCACCTTCTTACCTGATCTGTTCTTTTCTCTTCTCGATCAGGTCCACCAAAGCCCGGTCGAAGTAGACCTCGTCGCGCTCGTTCCCGGCGTGCTTCCGCTCTGCAGACTCCACATTCTGCTTGTGCGTGGGACTGGAAATGTGGCTGGCATAATCGGTCAGGCTCACCACCGTCACCTTGCACACTCTGCACTCGTGTCCGCAGTCCCTGGGGAGGGAAGGCGAGAGCGGGCGTTCAATGGTTCCTTCGGGCATTGTTCTGATCTCGTCCGGTTCTGTTACTTATAAGTCAAAATTAAAATCAGGAGAGGAGAATACTCAACAATCCTTCAAAGATAACTTGTCCGAATTCTCTATGTGTCACAGATCAGGAGGTTGCTAACTTGTAATTTTCTCTTGTTCAAAAAATCTTTATCTTCCTGATCTTGTTTTTTTTCCTTTCTTCAGCAGGCCATAGGCGGCAAGGCGAGGGCAGCAGGAGCGACCGGGCTCATCTAGCTGTTTTAAGTCCAGCCACCAGAACCAGCCATGCAGCACAGCACCGGGACGCGTGGAGGGGAGAGAGGCACGGCGCCCGCAGCCTAGTCCTCTTTCATGATGGTGTCCGCTGCGCTCTGAGACGCTACAGAAGGCGATGTCTGTATTTGACCTCACACTCCTCCCCCGAGAGCCAAGAGCCGGGCACCCAGCCCCCCAGCCCCCCCCCCCCCCCCCCCCCCTCCTCCAGCCTAGCATGTGTTATTAGAACAGGGCCCGAGCATCCTGCTGACCAATCCCGAGCAAAGCCTGCGTAACTGGATCCATGTGCAGCTGCTCATATAGCCTCCACTTCAAAAACCCTCTCCCAAGTATGCCACCCTGTGACTCGGCTGGCTCCTTCTCAATTCTCTTTTTCAAATCTGTGTCATGGCATGCTGCCATTCTCTGACCTCTCGTGCGGTTGGCCCAAGTCTTTATCAGCGAGGGTAGGGTTACACGTTATTTCTCGGGCTGAAGGCGCTGGGAGAAAATGCAGCCAGACTTGGTGATGAAGAATTCCTCCTCAGCATGAACCTCGCTCTGAGCTGTGTCAAGCTGGAGCTAAAGTTAAGCTTCAGCCATCCCATTCCTGGAGAGACAGTTCTCTAAATCACCATGCACTCGTGTGAAACTATACCTCCTCTTTTATAATTGGTTGCACTTGCTGCATACTGTTTGAATCATATCTTGTCTTCATACAAATGTAGCTGACAATCACGTTTAAAAGGATGCCATCTTCGCACAACAATGTTCGTATGAAATCCCAGCTACGTAGCAACAACTCCGTCCCTCGATCAAGTGTGTTCTCCGCTCCAGATTCCTCCCTCTCAGCGACGGGGCCACATACTTGTACTAATCTACACGGGGGTCACAAGATAGCCAGTTGCCTTCTATCGGTCACGCCTGTTGTTCCGGAGAGATTGTGTCTAAATATATTTGCTGCGGTTGAGACAGCTGCCCGTATATCCACTCGCCCGATAACTGTGATGAACTCGAGCATGTGTGCACACGTTCCTCACGACCCAAATACATTTGGACAAAAGTCTTCGATCATTCAGCGCCGACGTTACAGATTTGTTTCAAAATACTGTATTGAATCAGATGCAATCGTAGTTGAAATCATGATAGTGAAACTCCTAGATGTCGTGGTGTCCATGACATCTGTGCACGTTGTGTATTTTTGGAGAAACGTTACAACAACTCACCGGCCTTTGAGCTTCTCCAGCTCGCGGTGATGCAGCATACTTCTCATGTGCTCATCCATCTCCTGCAGACACATAATAAAGTTTGGATTTTAGCCATTGTTGGATTTTTTTTTTTCTTTTTTTTTTCTTTTTTTTAATAAACTGAAGGATAAAATGTTCCTCTACAGGAAGATGTGATTATTCTGAAGCTAAACAAACCATTAAAATACCCAATTAGCTGAACAAATGTTTTACACAAGATGAAAGCAAGGCTGTCGTTTTAATGCTTGAAAAATGGATTTTCTTTGGACTCAATTGACGAGTGCAAAAGATATTTTTAATGGTATAATAAACACAAACAGTCCCAACAAAATGTATATAGAATAATACCGAATTGATTTTTTTTGTCAAACCCCTAATATGTTGTAAAAGAACTTGTGTAATGCACTCCTGAATGTCTCACATTAAATAATACAGCATTTACCATTCTGATAGTGTGTGTCGGAGTTCCGGGTGAATTACCTGCTTGGAGGAGTAGACTGTCTCACAGAGGATGCACTCTCTGTTTTTCGCCATCTTGAACACAGGATAAATCAGCTCATTACTGCCAACGGAGAGAATTTAATAAAGAAAAAGGTCTCATCAATCACAGCTTACGGGGACAAAGCAACAAACCACCCTGGATTATGAATACAATATGTGGTGAGTGAATATTGTGACTATCAAAATCAATTCTTGTGAGCTGAACTCATCGGACCAACACAGCGGAGGGAGCTCAAGGCTCATCTTCTCTAAACAAGCACACTGTTCGACGACACGCGCCGGTACCACAGCCCGAGTGTCAGCGCAGAGTTCAACCTGGACACCGAGTCTAATTCCAGTCTGCTGACAGAGCAGCTCTGTGGGCCGGAGGCGGCATCGGAGCTATGTCTGAACGTGTTGAGGGTTCACCAACGGGGTTTAGGAACTACCGCCACCCACGGGTCAAAGGCTGGTGAGGACACGCGCCGGTGCTTATTAGTGTTTTCTAACACTGCCTTCTCAAGAAGAAGCAACTGACCGTGTGGAGACCTTGCTCTGTTCTAAAATGTTACTGGTTTATAGATATTGGGATAAATATGTTGTCTTTATAACAGCTTTAGTACCGTCTAAAACTAAACTATAACAACAAAGAAGAAAAACATCTCTATTGTTGAAGTTTCGGGCTGTAAAATACTAAAATAGAAAAAGAACAGTGTGTATAGTCAGCAAATCTTATCGTTACCATGTTGGTGAATAATCAGTCAAACAGCTAAGTTTATAGTAAAGACCACGCGAAAGGTCCCACCATCCTCATTTGTTATGCCTATATTCTGTATGTGACATTATGACATGTCTCACAATACATCCATCAAAATGTCTCTTCACTTTCAAAGCACCAGAGGGCAGCTATTTATAACACCAGGCTGATCCCTGGGTCATATTTCCCCTCAGCCACTGAATCTCTACAGGGCAGCAGCAGGCAGGACAGTGAAAGACACCAAATGAATCAGATGTTACCTACTGACACACCTATGGCAGAACTGTTTGAAAACAGACACAGTAAGAGGAAGATGTTTGATGGGGGAATAATTCCCCGCAGAGCTTTCTTTTGCAGACAGCATGCATGCAAAGTGTGTCTTTGAGGAGTTATTAAGAGATCCCCACAGATGTAGCATAAGCTAGCTAATTAGCAGAGAGAGATAGATAGTGAAACTAAGTCTGCCCAAAGCGGTTCAACAACAATGGTGAGTGTAAAACTAGCTCGCTAAGAAGACCCGCAGACATGCAATTTGTGTAGTCTAACAGAATTAACCTTAACGGTAAAGTGAGACAGTTAGCTGGCGTTAGTAGGTTAGCAAGTTAGCAACACCGTGCTAGCCAGCGAAACCGACGCCAAACTGCTAGTTAATGCGACGTTAAGTCAATGATTTACGTCACTGTAAAAGTGTGATGAAGTGCAGCTAAGACATACTGTTTGTGTGCATTGTAAATGCTGAGATATTACTGTCGACTACCTTTAAAATATCCAAATGTGTGAGGGGCTACTGCATGTTCTCATCCACCGCTGAAGCTAACAACAACATCCTCTTCTTCTTCTTCTGTGGTGTTTAACGGCAACATCAACATCTTCCTCCTCCTGGCCACGAAACTACAACCCGGTGAGGCATTCAAGAACACCACTGTTCAGGAAAACCCTCACACCGTGTTCAGTGTTGTCGAAACGGTTTTACTGTAAGTGTGCGGGTGTTGTGATTGTTACACAAGTAACTCAGGACATTTGAAACTATTACAACTTGGAACCGTTTTAGCCAGAATAGGTAAATAATGACAATAAAAACAAAGTGTATTAAAGCTCACAATTATAGTTAAGAAAGAGTCCGCATTATTTGATTATCTATACTTTGTCAAATTGGGAAGCTTCAAGCAGCATGTGCGTTCATAACACATTAAGGTCGTTATTCACCACAAAATTCAGACATAAATATTACATATTATTTTCCAACATTTCTAACAACATAGCGTGTGAAATACAATCTTGAAAAAACGACACAATTAAGACATTCATTCAAGTGAACTTTAACAACAATGAATATATATTTTTTACATTATTTTCAATTCAAAACAAAAGACAAAGTTCGGGCAGCACAGATTTAAACAAAAAGCAGCAGATCAAGAAAAGTAGTTAATCATAATCCCTTCAGAGTGATCAATATATTTGTAATGCGTTGTGACTCAACAGGGATATTTTCTTGAAAGAAGAGTAGGACACAAACATAAAATACTCTACAATATTCCCTTTATAATACGTTTATAAAATCCAGCAACGTTTTGACCAAAGTTCACATTTTCTCAATTCTACACCTGAAACAGACAAACCTTAAAGCATCGTTTATAAAGCTCTCAAACCCTGAAACATTTTGAGAGCCTCAGCTTTCAGCAACAAATTTACGTGTGTACAAAACCTATTTTGAAATGCAACAATTAACAATTCACTGGATTCTTGTCAAACTGGTCATTTTTTGGAAATGATTAATCCATCAGTAGTATTCAGTTAGAGCATATCCCTGTATCTATAAAACATGTTATGAATAAACATTCCCAAGAGTGGAGAATATTCACCAATCATTAACAGATTATTAAGTATTGACCTAAAAAAATATAACACAGTCTTGTGAAAATAAAACCCTCTTGGATGATTCGGATCTTGTCAGATTGTGTCATCAGTGTTTTTCTGCAAAACGTTTCAGTTTATTTGGTTCAGTTCCCGAGTTTTGTTCCTCAGATGCCTCTTACGCATTCTGATTATCCACTGAATCGTGAGTTTGGCAAAATTAGCAGCCTTGAAGAGTGCCATGAAGACGCCACACAGAATGGCGACAGAGTTCCAGGGATTTGCCGTCACGATCTGTTTGGAAGAAAGCAAAGTTGTATTACAGACTGATACACTGACACAGACAGTTCTCGTCAGGATAAAATGTCCAGGAGAACTCACCAGTCGGATTTCTTGCATATAAGGATCCCGCCATTCAAAGACGGCGAAGAAGAGCTCATTGGTTTTCTCTGATTCGGGCCTTTTGTCATTGAATTTCACCACAGCGGACTAGAAGATCCAACACAAACGATTAAATGAACGCTTCTAAAACCATCACGTGTGTTAGCAGGAGTCCACTGGTCGCACATAAATACCTCTTGCCGAAACTCGACAGCTTCATTTTTTTCCCCAGACGTCTTCACGAAAGACATCTTGACCCAGGTTCTGAACCCTCCAGAGAAAGTCCACATGGAGTAATTCCTCTCACAATCCCTCATGAAGTGTGATTTATTGGCACTAGAGAGTCAGAAAACACAGGCGTCACTGAAAGTAAAATGCATGTATGTGACTGAGTGAAATCTTTGTTTCATAAGGCATCGAGTAGCAGATAAGTTGTCACGGTTCACTAAATTAGCATTCAAATGACTTAAATACTTCGCTGTGGAAGCTATCAAGCTGTCAGTGTATTATATACAGTATGTTGTGATTATTTTCGTCACAAGAGTTTAAACAAAACAAACCAGGGAATTCCTATATCTAGCTATCAGACCAGTCAGACGTCACAGGATCATCTACACTGGTGAGTTTTGCAGTTACCTGTCAATCAAGTCACTAAACTTGGCAAAAAGCATGTAGGTGATGGCGCTGAAGTCCTCTTCTGTTTCATTGTGGCTGAACTGCATGAAGATCAACTCTTTGCTTCTGACGTCAGTTGGGCCGCGGACCACCACAGCTGTTTTCTGTGGGAACGAACATGACAGTTAGGCCTATTTATTGATCTCGTTGTTTTTCTTATTGCCAAAATGTAATATACAAAGAATGCAGGTGAACATCGGCATTACAGGACATATGTAGCTAGTATAACACACATACACACAAAGGACACAAAATTAGATTAAAAGACAATGACAACAAAAAAAACCCACTAAATTAAAAAATGTATATATATAAATATACAGTTATAAACAAACTCAATCAGTGGAATTAGGGAAAAAGGTTCCATTATTCTCCAATAGGCTTTTACTTTTTAAGTAGTTCAGTAGAGTGACTGAATTGAAAAGGTAATTCAATTCAAAGATAAAAGGTAAAAACCAAGGGTGTGATTTAGAAAATGTCTGTTTATGAATAAAGAATTTGGCACATAAAATAGAGCGCCATAATCTGGATTTGATTTGTAAAAGAATAAACTAAACTTCAAAAAAGTGAGACTGTACGAAACTAGTGGTGATATTTCAAAATCAAAAAGTAGTGGAGAAGTTATTTCTATATATAATAATGACAAAAAGTACAAGAAATATCACTGACTGAAAAACACAAATCGGTGCATTTCTAGTTTGAGTCTCTGATCTGCCCAGAACCGTCACAGGATACCGTTGCCGTTTCCTGTTGCTCAGCACGGTTTGTGTCTTCCGAATGCTTAATTGCATTCTTTTGTTTTCTTCCGTCTGTAAATTTGAATCGTCACCTCACTGGTTTCAAAACCTCTCACCAAAGGACTGCAGTTGAAAAAGACCCAGCTGTCTGACACTGGCATGATGACAGAAATGGTTATTAATCTGTCCTTATAAATAAATTAATTAATGAAATGATTAATCTGTCCTTATAAATAAAAACAATAATTGACAAACAACTAGTCAAACTTACTTGTGTGTTAGAACAATAAGTGATATGAAAAATCATATATTTAATTCAATGTTATGGATTACATCCTACATAATTTGTTCGTGTTAAATTCATGTGGCGTTATTATTGCTGACCTCCGTCTGATTGGTAAACGGCCCGAAGTAAGTCACGTTTGTAATCCTGCAGTCTCCCTCCTGAGGCTTTCCCGGGTCCACTAAAGGTGGGATGTAGTCGTGCTCGTGATGTTTGCAGCTCAACAGCCGAGCTTTGCCCGGATACAGAGCGATACCTGCGCAAAGAAAAAACAAAAACACGCAATTATTAATCAATCATTAGGTGTTGAGACTTCAATACAGCAGCAAGCCGTTGGACATCTATTGGTTGTCTACGTTGGATTTATGATGCTACCTGACTCTGACATCATAAACTAAATTTCTTAAATTATTTAGTCAATAGAGAAACCTTTTATAAAACCATTGCAATAAACAGCATGAACTTATAGTTCATAGTTATAGATGCTCAGTGTCAACTCAAACTGTATGATATCAACAGCATGATTAAAGTTCATATCATCATAAACTTTTTAAGAGTCCTGCCTTCAAATGATGGTGCAGATGGCAGCAAGTAACAAAACAAGACACATTGCATTACATCACAATAAAATGAAAGAACACGGTTAACCTAAAAAACATCGACGTTGGTTTTATTAAGTGTGCAGTAATTTAGAATCACACGTTCTGTGATGCTGCCGGGTTTATTGTTCATCACACACGCTGGGGGTCATATTGGAAGAGCTGTTCTCCATGTTTTACAGTTTAACTTGTACATTATTCAACAAACTGTGACATGAATGAAGCTTTCTAATCGAATCGAACCGTTCGAATTCACATCCAACAAGTGTTAGCTTGTTAGCTAGTTAGCATGGTATCTAGCCAGCTAGCTTTCATTTAATTGCTTTATTGTTCGGCTGCATAACACATTGTAATCTTTAGTGCAATTTTGATGCACTTCTTTTGAGTATTGTGAGTATTTCTATTTTCTAATCCACTGCATTTGGGAGGCAAATATTGTACTTTGTACTTCACTACATTTATAGTTATTACTTACATAATAATGAGGTTTTAAATAAAGAAACCTATGCTAAGTTGATTAAATAGTCTTTTTTTTATCGCCACATACAATCAAACACAGCACAACGTAGTCAAATGTGACCTCAGCATTTAACTCATTCTTCGCATTTGGGAGCAGCGGGCTGCTGTAAAGAGCAATGTGTGTGTGCAGTGTTTGGCTCAAGGACACTTCAACGTGCGAACAGGAGGAGCCGGGAATCGAACCGCCAACTTTCTGATTAAATGTCGGCCGCCCAAGCCCTCACCCACAGCTGTTCGATCTCCATTAAACAACCCAACAGTATATAAAGTAATTAAAACTGGCTCCACCGTGACAAGCTGCAACATGAAAATGCTGGCTACGTGTTTTACACTCTGGAATAAACCATTCTGCACAACAAGTACTTCTACTTTTGAAGCTGAAGTCGATTTACATTCATAGATTCCTGCATTTTTTATCTTACTGGCTTAAATAAAAGATCTGAATATCTTTCTGCCCACGTTGGCTGTTACCTACTAAAGCAGCCGTGTGTGTTATTTCTACAAACCTGGTGCTGAGAAGGAGTCGACCTCTTTGTAGGTGACGGACATAACGGGGTGGTTGACTTTCTCCAAAAAGTCAGAGATGGTCTGGTAGGCCAGGAACACGGCCACGCCCGTCAGCAGCAGGTAGATGAAGATGAGCACCACCGTGAAGAAGTTCCTCAGGCAGGTCTTACTGAATCTCCTCGGTGGACCGTTTCCCCTGTTGTCGTCCTCTGTAGTGAAAGTGGGTCAAACTGGGACACTGAAACCCGGACTAACAAAATCCTGCTAAATGTGTTAAATGTGAGTCTGTGAGACGTTCTCCATAAAAGTGTCCACCGTGTTGTCACACAGCAGGTCATCGTCACCTTGTGAGTGGCCGTCGTTGGGATCCTCGCGCTCCGGGTCTTCAGCGGCATCGTCAAAGAAGCCTGGAGACTGTGGGTTCCCTTCATCACCATCCTCCTCCTCCTCATCAATGATCTGTGAGGTTAGGAAAGGGACAATAAAGCAGTCGCACCAAAGAAAGATAGTTTAGCCGGTTATGGATAATAGAAGATCAAAAACGTACTTCTACTCCACATTTCAGAGGGAGGTATTGTACTTTCACTACATTCATTCGATAAGTTACTCTGCTGATTAAGATTAGTAATACTAAATACAATCAACAAATACATATTATTAAGATCAGATAAGACCTAAACTACCATGCAGTAAAAATTGTAAAGTAATTTCAAATTAGCTGCACCTTTACCAGCTGTGATATTTAAGTGATGTACACATTAATGCATCAATAATTATAATGCAATAACATAATGTTTCTGCATAATCAGTACTTTAATGTCTGGTGCTTTCACAGTACTTTGATACTTCTGTAGTTTTACTTCAGTAAAATTGTGAATGCAGGACTTTTATTTAGGGCAGAATATTTCTTTGACTGTACAAAAATATTGTTACAAGTAAAAATCCTACGAATATAAGATTTCAGGTCAGTAAAAACGTAGTAACTGCAAAATGTACTGAAGTAAAAGTACGATTATTCTAGAGTAAATGTACAGTTACCTTCAACAACTGCCTTTTAGAGCAGACATAGTGTTTGGCTTCTAAAGAGCAGGTTGGACCTTCCACTATAATTTCCAGGCAGACTCATAGAAAGCATGAAGTCAGCTAATTTCATGTTTTAGGAAGTAGCTTTAAACAGCAGCCGTCAGCTGTACAGTCACATGATGTCAAGTGAGAAGGACAGTTAATAAACGCGCAGTCTTCTGATTATTGGGACACACATTAAAAATAACAAGAGTGTGTGTGTGTGTAAACACGAAGGTAGTTGACCTACCTCACGGTATGACCGGGATCTTTCTTTCCCGAGCATTCCTCTGCACTTCCTTCAGTTACACAAAGCTATTCCTGCTCTTCCAGGTGAACCGGTGGACTATTTGTGCGAAGTCTGAAAACTCATTTTAATAAATAACAGATACATTTTAAAGGAACTGTAACTCCCCCCGTGTTTAGGTCCCAGTTTTCCGCGTTACAGAGCACACACACACACACACACACACACACACACACACACTACACAATCATATTGGTTTTGGCCCATCCCATCATAGGCAGGTCTACAGCTCACGCTCCAATAGTAAAACTTGTTTCCTTGTTTCCTTCCCCTCTTTCCCTTAGATTGAAACATTGTGCTGCCTTAAGGTGCAAATTGAACAAGTCCACTTCATTCATTTTCTCCATAAACATTTCAGTAAATCTCCTTGAAGTAACCTACCTGTTGATTGATTGGTTCATGTTTGCCATTTCTCTCTTTATATTAATGTTAACAGTGGTGGAAAAAGTACGTTTATTCATACAACACACATACACAAAAGTAATATAAAGTGCTTCACATAAGCATACAATAAAAAACAGTAATACTTTGTTACAAGTAAATACCCTGCATGTGTTTGTATAAATAAAAGCACATCATTAAACTCATTATGGAAAATGGCCTATTTCAGAATCATGTTTATTATATGTTATGATTATAATTAATGATGAATGTGTAAGCTTCACTAATGCTGCAGCTGGTAAAGGTGGGGCTAATTCTAATTCTAATTATACTGCTGCTGAATATTTTACTCTCTTGATCATTTATTAGTTTATTTAAATGATGTATTATTTATCTGAGTCTGCAAAGTAACTAGTAATGTTGTCAAATAAATGTAGTAAAAAGTACAACATTTGCATCCAAAACGTAGCCTTGCATATAATGGAAATACTCAAGTAAAGCACAAGTACCTCAAAATTGTACTTCAGTTCAGTACTTGAGTAGATGTTCTTAGATATAGGCTCTTCTATACTGCCTGTGAAGGGGAAATGTCGGCGTGTGTGTGTGTGTGTGTGTGTGTGTGTGTGTGTGTGTGTGTGTGTGTGTGTGTGTGTGTGTGCGTGTGTGTGTGCGTGTGTGTTGCCTGCCAGTTATTGCCTAAGAATCATGAATCATTAAAAGTCCCTTTTTGGGTGACTCTAAAATTTCCGACGGCAGTAAATGCAGCACCAGCCCCAGAGTGCAGTTACAGGGAAGTGGATGAACAAAAGTGTCCGCTTCAAAGCGCACCAACACTCGTCCAAAACAATCACACTATGGCAACGGCGCGGATGTGTGTCCTGTTTGTTGTCCTCTCTGCGACGTCAGCGGAAGACTTTAAATTAAAATACAAACCGTCCACGAGACCCGTCCGATTATTCACCGAGGAGGAGCTGAAGAGATACGACGGCAGCGTGGTAAACTTTGTTTTTAACCCCATAATCCAGGGTGAGTTTTCGTGTCTGAGCGGCGCGTTCATGCACGTGTGCACGATAACGATGTACATCTCTTTTGCGTTGTGTTCTCCCCTCCCTGTTTTAGGAGGGACATCCTATTTACATGGCAGTAAAAGGAGTTGTGTTTGATGTCACCAAGGGAAAAGGTAAATACAACCCACCTCTCAAACCCTGAACATTCAAATTAATTCTAAGACAATAAAAACAATTGCTTTGTCACTTAAATGTGCTTTATTCATTCAAACAAAACTGTGGAAGGAAATCTGCACTCGGACCAGACATTTGTCCGCTCAGAATGCACAGATGTTTTGAAATTGATATCTTGTTTTACACATTGCAGAGTTTTATGGAAATGGTGCGCCCTACAACGCCCTGGTAGGCAAGGACTCCACGCGAGCTGTGGCTAAGATGTCCCTGGACCCGGCAGACCTGACGGCAGATACTGTAGGTTTAGTGTTTTTGTCCTGGCAACAATTCACCCACCAGTCGTTTGGACCGCAGGTGTCAGGGCGTCACCGACATCTGACACCTGAGCATTTCTGAACTGTGTAACTAGACCGAAACTTCACAGTTTCGTCTGAATGAACCAAATTCTACACACTGCTTTGTGTGACTGAACTGTCCTGTTGTAATTATGTTGTGTTGTAAAAACACAATTTGTTCTTTTGTCTCCAGCAAAAGATGTCTTGATCTCAATGAGACTTCATGAATAAAGCTTAACTGAAATGTGAAAATCAATGATTTGATGGTAAAAATGTATGTGTTTCAGCACTTGAAGTTTTGGTAACACATTACTAATAACTCTTTGTTTTTACGACTTCCAGCCTCTTCCTGTACTTTTCTTCTTTTGCTACCAACATGTTCATTTGTTGTAAAGATATCAATGACTTCAAAGGGCTTTATAATCTGCATAACAGATGACTAGTGCTCATCAAAGTACTTGTTTTTTCTCCATTTGCACATCCGCAGACGGGCCTCACTGAAGAGCAGCTGGAGTCTCTGGATAGTGTATTTGAAGAGACGTACAAAACAAAGTATCCCATCGTGGGTTACACAGCGTCACGCATCCTCACGGACGATGGAAGTCCCAACGCAGCCTTCAAACCAGAGGACCAGCCTCATTTTCAAATCAAAGATGAGTTTTAATCTCATTTTACCTTTTTGTAAGACATAGTGAAAAAGTCTTATTTTCTCTTTACTTGAATCAGAGCGTGATAAGTCAATCGCAGTATGTGTACAAGAGACGAACAAAACGCATATGATACAAATACTTTATATTCATATTTATCCTCTGTTAGCTGTGGGAACATCCTTCTCGTGTCAGCTACACACGGTCATTCTGCACCGTGACACTCAAATGAAGTAGAAATGAGCCAAACACCTTTTTGAATGGAGAGGTCCTGCAGTGCACTGTATGTGGACACAGTGATAGTATTTTACATTCTTCAGGGCAATAAAAACATAAACTTACTGAATGAACCTACAGAAACGTAACTTGATTTGTTCCGTAGAAAGACGTAAACACAAAACACCATCTATCTGTTTAGAAGAGGGGGAGTGAGCTGACAGACCAGACGCAATCAACAAACGAAACATCACCCCTCAGATTCCCTCCAGTTAAGTTTTTAGTATGGCTGCCACTATCGATCCTCTTCGTCATTGATAGGAGTGAGTCGTTTAATTCTTAAGCCTCAAAAATATCAGAACATAGAGAAAAATTCCCAGATAATGTCTTAAAATGTCTTGTTTTGTCCAAACCCCAAAATCTTAAAATTTACAGCGATTAAGTGTTTTAAAAAAAAAAAAAAAAAGCAGAAAATTGTCACATTGAGAAGCTGGAGCCAAAAAACATTTGGCCTTGTTGCTTGATACAAGATTGTTTCTGATTCATTTCATGAATTGCTTAAACTCTAGATCAGAGGTCTTCAACAGGGGGTCCGTGA
This sequence comes from Cebidichthys violaceus, assembly GCF_023349555.1. NCBI lineage: Eukaryota > Metazoa > Chordata > Actinopteri > Perciformes > Stichaeidae > Cebidichthys > Cebidichthys violaceus. The sequence goes on along the minus strand of NW_027176395.1, from coordinate 2,428,361 downwards.
CCCCTAAGGGGTCCATGGAGGTACTGCAGGGGGTCTGTGGAATTTTTATTTGATTAGACAATTTTTTTTTTTTTTCTCCCAAACATGAATCTGTCCATTATTTTAACAGTTCAGCATTGTCTGCAAGATAACAGGTATGTTTATACTTGGCAGTGGCACTAATAGGCCATCACTCATTTTCATTTCCACATTTATGATTAAAATAAAAACATCTATTTGAATAGCTTGTATGCATGATTATCATGCAAGGTGTGTTTATAAATGTCACTGTACCTTTTAAAATATGAATATATGAACCTGTGTATTATTTGCATAGCTTAGTATTGAATGCACAATAACAAGGAATGTTTATACATGGCACTAGGCCCAGTTTAATATAAAACACAATTTTATACCATATATGTGTAGTCGGGGGTCCCTGCTCCACCTCTCTATCAGTTTGGGGGTCCTGCTCTAGATGTTAGTATAACATTTTGTCACTGAACACATTGTCCAGCAGAGCATCTATGTAATTAAAAAACCACTGAATCTGCAACTCTGTGAATGTTTTCTCCCGTATGTTGTTTTTGTACAATTATCATTAAAGTCTGTAAATTTCTTTCACTTGAGTTTTGTGCACTCTCTGCTGTTGAGATGTTATCTTGATATGATCTGACTTTATTACGGCTCATGACTCACTCATGTCACCTCCAAACAGGCAACATAAATAGTACGTCCGGGCTTATATAGCCTCGCATGCTCCGATCAAAGGTCAACAGTTCCAGCGGTGAGGCAGGTGATTGACTTTAGGTGGAGCCGTGCGTCTTGCCCTGCCGGATGGTCACACTCGGGGTAAGTCTGTCGGTTTGTGTGATAGTAGCCAAGTTAGAACCTCCCACGTCACTTTTGAGTGTTCTACAGCTGAGTTCAAAGGACACAAGCCCTGCCCTTGAGTCTGCCGGCGAGAGCGGAGCTGCGTTCTTTTATCAGCTGGAGGTTCTGCTGGGAGTCGACCACTGCAGCCTCGGTCTACCTGGGAAACACTTTCTTCTGCTGGAGCTCGCCCACCAACCGGAGCCAAGATGCCCAAAACAGTAAGACTCTCGTGATTGTGGTGAAAAGATTAAATGCGTCACTGAAACGTCTCTTCCTGGTTTAAGTTTGAAAGGGTGTTTTTTGTTTTTTTTTATAAATTCATCTGTCTAAATACTGCAGCAGAAACACCTTTTAAAAAAAACTAATTTAAGGGTCAACCGTATTTCTTTTTTTTACAGTTTTAATCACAGATTCTTTTTCTATGTTCAAGCTTGTGAGTTATTTCTAAGAGGCACCTTTTCTTCTTGGCATTTACTCATTAACCAAATGTAGAGTTTGACCCATGCTGCACACATTCCTGGCAGAAACAATGTTACCGAAACGCTGCTTCATGGCTGGGAACAGTGCCGTGTTCTGTCCGTGTGGTCGTGCAGAGCGGCCAGAGTGATTTTGTAAATGTCAAGAGTAACTTTCACCAACAACTCATGACTGTTTGGTTTAACTGCTTTGTTTCCCCCCCTGCCTTGATTTTATAAGACAGTCATCAACAATCAGTTTTCCATCCAAAACACAGAATCCCTTATGCATTTATTTGCTATAAGTCCTAAATTCTCCCAGTTACATTTACTAAAGTATTCAGCATCAGTCTGTAGGAAAACTGATAAGAAAGGCCGGATCGTGCGTTACGACTGCAGCGCTGCATATATTGACTCTCCAAGGAGAAAGCCTCTCTTAAGAGGTCGTGCTGACGTCCATTTCACTGATGTTAAACTAGCTTGAGTTGAAACATTATGAGTCACGGTGGCAGGTATCGCCTGTGTTCTGGCAAAATGCTGAAGACGTGACTCAAGAGTTGAACTCTGTCTTAACGTTGAACAGTTATCCAGTAGATACCCAAAAAAAAGAAGTATAAACTAAACATGAAAAGTTTGGAGCTCAAAGTGGAAGCGATGCATCAGCAGGACGTCGTGGAGTCAAGACGTTATCGTACGCTTGTGATCATGGAAAGTGGAAACAGTTGAGGTTTCATAAATGGATGCTCCAGTTTTGTGTTGCCTAAGTTTCAGTGGGTTTATCTTTATGACACCCAGGGTGTGCTCGAGTAAAACTTCATAAAATGATTGTGTAACTGCTACAAGCCCAATCTGGGCTGCAGGCCAGGGTCATGCAGTTTTCCTAAGTTTATTGGGCTTTTGTGGAAAATATTTGAGAATAATACTTAAAAAAAAAAAATCTTTTTGGAAATGAATTCTAGGAACGCTTAAAAATCTGATTTATGTGCCAGTCGAATTGCTGTTGTTATAACAGAGGTTGATCTCACTAACAATGGTAAAGTCTAAAGGCAACTTGGCAAGCAGGGAGTATTTTGATATTTTAATCTGCATATGTTCAACCTTGTGGACACCTCCCAAGGGTAGTCCAAAGTCTGATGAGATAGTGAGCAATTATGGTTTATGAACAATCCTTTTCACAGCGCCACACAACTGACTCTATTATTTCAGTTTTTTTACTTTGAAAAAGTTGTTTCGTAATGTAAACGTCAAATGTGCCCAAAATAAAAAAAGAAATATTCCTGCTAAATTGGGCATGCTGAAAAAGTATGAGGAAAGCAGGTTTGATGGATTCCGATATATATCAGTGAAAACAGATAAATGCTCGAAATGAATGGGAATGAGAAAAAAAAACCCAATATCCATGTCGTCACGTGACTCCATGATCTTTTTTGCTTCAGGTCAACGTGCGCGTCACCACCATGGACGCAGAGCTGGAGTTTTCCTTCCACCCCAACACCACAGGGAAGCAGCTCTTCGACCAGGTCCGTATGTTACTGTGTGAAAAGCACCAGGACACAGACCCATGGGGTCGTTGTTGTCTTAGCTGGGAACTTCAACGCAGCGCTTTCACTTTTCTTGAACACTAAGTATAGCTGCAAACAGAAACATTTTTGAAAGAAGTATTTGATTGTAGTAAGTCAGTGGGTAGACGGGATGCTGTTGTTTTCAGTAGAGGAAGAAGTATTTCAGATATTTTGTAGAAATGCAACAGTGTACAAAAACTTGACGACAAGTGAAAGTCCTGCATTCAAAATCTTATTTACACAGACGTATTATCAGCAAAGTATACTCAAAATATAAAAAATTTAAGTATTTGTTATGCACAAAAATGCCCGCTATAATTGATATACTGTTATAATATTATTGTATTATTGTTACTGCTGATTTAATATGGAAGTAGCTTAATACCATTGGGTTGTTTAATCCATTACTATGTGCTTTTCATGAGATAATCATATGTTTTCAATGTAAAATCTCCATCAGCAAAGTAACCACAGCTGTCGGACAAATGCAGTAAAAAGCACAATATTTCCCTCTGAAATGTGCTGGAATAAGTATAAAGCAGCATAAAATGAAAGTTTTAACTACCTCAAAATTATACGACAAAAGTACGATACTTGAGTAAATGTACTCAGTTACTTTCCTCCACTTGTGGTCTCTTATCAAAGAGCAATTAGAAGGCAGATCTTTAAATCAGGTAGGAGGTAGCTCATTTACAGACACTCCTATTATTTATTGATAATACTTCATTTAAATGTGTCCTATTGGTAATAAACTTAATTGTAATTATTTATATAATGGGTGAAACAATTTGAATAAAATGCATTTTATGTTTAGAAGAAGAGTACAGAACATGCAGCTAACTATACACTTCTGTTGCAATTCACCAAATATGTTGACTTTCTGTCAAAGTCATGTTTTAAACTTAATATCAGACAGATTCCGTCTTAGGAAATCCTTCAACACACTGTTAAAGTTATTCAAGTTATAACACTCACACAGCAGTTAATGCTCACCCATAAATGATGAATAACTAGTACTGAAGGGCGACATCAGCACCCGACAGTTCGACAGTATTCCCCGGAGCGCTCTGTGTAATGACTTAAACCTTTGTACTTGACGGGCAGCTCCGTGATAAAGGGGTCCCTGAGGCATTAAAGCAAATTCACCACCTCAGCTGCTGTTGTTCACAGTGACATTATCACAAGGGAGACTGATTCACAGTCTGTGCGTAATCCTAAAACCAAAGGTTGTTTCTTCAGGAGCAGAATAATAGGAAGTGTGAAGAATGAAGTGAAGTCTCTCTCTCTCTCTCTCTCTCTCTCTCTCTCTCTCTCTCTCTCTCTCTCTCTCCCTGTGCTATAGGTTGCCAGGACCATCGGACTGCGTGAGATTTGGTACTTTGGGCTTCAGTTTGTCGACTCCAAAGGATTCGTCACCTGGCTGAACTCTGAAAAGAAGGTAAACCTGTGATTTCACTGAGTCAGAGTGAAGATGACTGACACATTGGGTTGCTCCTGTTCTGTTAAGCTGCTGTTTCTCTGCTGCTCTTCTCGCAGTAACAGTATTATATCTTTACTTTACTCTAATCCATTGTACTCTAATATATTCTTTAACTTCATTTTATTGACGACTACACTGTGCTTAATTCTATCCTGGAATATTCTGATATATTATAAAGGAATGAACTAAATCTGACTCTATTATTTTAACTAAACTCTATTTTACAATTACTCTACTCCACTCTTTTCTTCTCTACTGCCTTCTACTCTTTATTTATTTTTAGTATATTTTTATTGATATACTGCATTGGTTCGCAGTCTTTTTTTTGTCTATTTAAATTGACCCTTAATCGACACCAAATGTGCTAATTTGAATGGATTTTAAACGGGAAGGTATTTAATACTGTTACTTAAATACTGTTAATATATTGTAACATTGTATTTTCATAGGGGACACAGTGATCCTGGAGTTGTTCATGTTGAGGTTTTGTTTCTTTTTCCTTTTTTTTTTAAAGTAGGTTCAAGGTTAAGTTAGCTTTTGTATTTGTACCGCAGCCATTTTTATGACTTTCAGCTATTTATTTAAACCTTACTGCTGGCTTACTAAGTGTTTCTGCTAAACTCCCAGCCAGCATGTGATGTTCAGGTTGGTGGGACGTGTGTCTCATACAGTCCTCTTGTTGTAGCTGGTAGTGCATTGGTTATAAACCTATTGTGTGTCCTTCTTTTCAACCTAAACACAAACATATTTACTTACTGTTGCAAGTACCCATGATTGTGAAAACTACTTCATTTTACTCCGAGATATTCCTTTTATCTTAATTCTTAATATAAGTTAACAAACTTAGTCTCACTCTGTTCGGTCAAAACTTCTATATTTAACTTTATTCTACTCTATCCTGCTTCTGTTCTACTGTATCCTATTACACTCCATTGTACTGTATTCTACTCTATATGTTCACACTCTATTTTCTTTTCTACTGTACTCCGTCATACTGTAATGGAACACTGCTTCACTTTTGTCCTTCTCTACTCTACATTGTTTCAATACCTTGCCTTACTCTTTCGTGACTCGGCTCTGCTCAGGTGATGGTCCAGGATGTGAGGAAGGAGACTCCCCTGCTGTTCAAGCTGAGGGTCAAGTTCTACCCAGAGGACGTGACCGAGGAGCTGATCCAGGACGTCACCCGCAGGCTTTTCTTCTTGCAGGTGAAGGAGGACATTCTGGGGGAGGAGATCTACTGCCCTCCAGAGTCCGCTGTGCTGCTGGCCTCTTACGCCGTCCAGTCCAAGTACGGAGAGCAGGACAAGTCGGCGCTTAAGCCCGGTTACCTGTCCTCCGAGCGCCTGCTGCCCAAGAGGTGAGAGGGAATGTATGAGCTCCGTGTGACCTCTGGCATCTACTTTACTGCCTGAGATCACCTGTCAGGTAAAACTCCTCAATCCTTGAAAGTGTTAATCATCTGTGTAATTGGTAATAAATGTATTGATAAATTAATATAGATATTCAAGAAAGTAATAAATCTGTTCAGAGATTGATCCACGGAGAGGTGGATAGTAGAGATAGCAGATAATGGAAAAAGGTCAAGAAGTAAAAGACTCAATTTTATTTAAATTGTGTTCTTCAAGCCAAAAGACAGATTGTACTGTTTTGGAAACAGGCCAAGTATTAAACAATATGCGAGGCAGATGCTGTTAAGTCTTCTGTTACAAAGCAGTTACTCGTATAGTAACAGCAAACAGGATGCGTTTGACATGTTTACAGCTGATGATGAGAAAGAGGACTGGATGCTCCTTGGTGGAAACCCTGTGGAATGTTTTGTTTGAGCTCTCCAGACAGTAACTATATGTGAAATGAGTTAATGAAGCACCAATGTATGGAAAGGACTGTTTTATGTCCGAGAAGCAACTCGTTTTAAGCGTCTAAATGTGTGTTTTGCTTTTAACTTCTGTGGGCAAAGAATGATAATTATATTGTTTTTACTGACTTAAAAAGGGTTAACCAACAAGGGAAAAGACCTCTTTACCATTCACTGTGACGGGACATGTGTGCATGGAGGAAATTTACTTTCCATAAATTGGAAAATAATGGAAATCATCCAGCGGAATAGCTCCCCCGATGACTCAAATATGAACCTGTGTACTATTACGCACTCGCAATCGCCAACTGATAGATATAACAAGACAAGACGCTGCAGCATGTGTTTGATTTAGCGCTGTAGGTATACACAGACTGTTTACATTTTCACCAGTGGGTTGCTGATAACTGGTCTCTCCCTTCAGAGTGCTGGAACAACACAAGCTGTCCAAGGGGCAGTGGGAGGAGAGGATCCAGGTTTGGCACGAGGAGCACAGATCGATGCTGAAGTAAGTGATACACTCTCTGGTGTTCAACTGAAAAACGAGTATTTATCCTCATTTTTAAACAAGTTTGTGTATTTTACATATATACTTTGAACCTAAACGGAGCTGGAAATGGAAGCCAACCCGACTAATTGTGTTCAATCAACTCTTTTATCTCACCTATTTGAGTAAAAGATAAATGCTTTAATTATAAAGGAAATGCTGCTATAAACATAGACGATATCAGTGTGTGTTCTTCCATGTTTTCATCCGTCTGTTTACCCCGAACAGGGAAGAGTCCATGATTGAGTACCTGAAGATCGCTCAGGACCTGGAGATGTACGGCGTCAACTACTTTGAGATCAAGAACAAGAAGGGCTCAGACCTGTGGCTGGGAGTCGACGCTCTGGGGCTGAACATCTACGAGAAGGACGACAAGTGAGTCAACGAATCAGTGACTTGAACATCATAAGTGTAGTGTTTATTGATTTGATGACATGCAGTTGTAGACGGGAGGGCAACACGCGAGCAGTCATCGACCTCTGCTACCTTCTCCTTCCAGTCGGTCAAGTTTTAAATAACACGTTTGACCGTATGGCCATTGACCGGATTCTCTTGATTCTACTACAACATGAACACTGTTGTCACTATGTTACGTGCAAAGAGTTGTCCAGCCTGTGAATATTCTGTAAGCGCAAACCAACTTCTTAAACATCCTGCTGAGTTTGTCTGATTTGTCTTCGTCCTCTAGGCTTTCTCCAAAGATTGGATTCCCCTGGAGTGAAATAAGAAACATTTCTTTCAACGATAAGAAATTCATCATCAAGCCCATAGATAAGAAAGCTCCTGTAAGTATTTAACGGTTCTTGCGGTCCTCCGTAGCGCATCAAGTGTATGTCAAAAAATGTGTAAAGATGTCTTGCAGATTTGCACCATGAAGCAGCAGTAATGTGGTGCACATTTACAGAAAAAGAACGAGATTAAAGTTGTATAAATCTTATTGAAAAAGCCCATATGCAACAATTTTAGGTACATTTGTATGTACTTTTTAGGTATCTGTGCAAAGACACTTAAAGTTCAATTAAAACAGTCTTAAAAAAGAAAAGCTTTTTACCGTTTTCTTTCATAATAACATCCTTGATATATAAGAAATTAAACCTTGAGGAAGTTTATTTGTGACTACATTTTAGTTAGAGGTTATAAAAAATGGAACCACAGCTATACGGACGAACCCTGACACTTTGTTCATTTCTAAAGGATTTTCTATTCTACGCTCCACGACTGCGAGTCAACAAGCGCATCCTGCAGCTGTGCATGGGCAACCATGAGCTGTACATGCGCCGCCGCAAGACCGACACCATCGAGGTGCAGCAGATGAAGGCTCAGGCCAAAGAGGAGAGGCTGCACAAGAAGATGGAGCGGTAAGGGGGAGGTTTAAAAGTCACACGTGTTACCGTCACGGTCTCTCAGCGTGAGGATTTGAATCTTGAGGCTGTGATTAACATGCATGATCAGTCTTTTGCGCTTGTGTTCTGCAGGGATCAGCTGGAGAGTGAGAAGAAGAAGAGGGAGACCATGGAGAAAGAGAAGGAGGAGATGGAGAGAGAGAAGCAGGAGCTGATGATGAAGCTCTACCAGTTTGAAGAGACAACCAAGAGAGCAGAGAGAGGTGAGACGCAGCAGCTCAACTCTGACTCGCTACGGACCATACTGGTCAAGTAAATCAACAGTAGAATTTCTGTTGTGCATAAGTAGCAAGGCTTTACCGCCCTCTTCTGTTTATTTGATTGAAATACGTCTTTACATTAAAAGGGTAAACAGTGAAATGAATACGTTTGGATTTGAAAAAAGGCAATGTCTGCACTCTACTCCATGCCACAAAGATGTATAAATGACTATGTTTCAATCCTACTTTGATCTCCGTCAGGTGTCCACCTTTCACACGCCCGTATTCACACATCATGTACACCTGATAGGCTAACAAGCTCTATGCTGGCAGGTGTGGCTCATCCAAAAAAAGCAGGGTGATCAAACATCCACAAACAATTAACAATGCAATAGAATACATAGAGAAAGTACATAAAATCAATAATACAAAAGCCATACTTCTAATTATCAACTTATGTCCTATTCATCATCAAATACATCAGAAACTACATCAGCTACATTCAAAATACTGCATATTTAGGGTTTATAAGCCAAAAAGAACAGGAACCACCACCTTAAGTAAAACAAATGATTTATAATTAATACAAAATCTGAGTTCACCCTGTAGAATAATTTCACTGACTTTGTCCCGCAGATCTTCAGGAGCAGCTGGACAGGGCCATGAGGCTGGAGGAGGAGAGGAGGAGGGTGGAGCAGGAGGCGGCCCGGCTGGAGGCTGAGAGGATGGAGGCCATAATAGCCAAGGAGGAGCTGGCCAGGCAAGCCGAGGACCAGATAAAGAGCCAGGAGCAGCTGGTGAGTACACGGTGCAAGAAGCACTCAAATCTTTCACGTGAGAAAAAGTCGTGATAGAAAAACACTCATTACACATACAAAGCTCCTACAGTCAGGATAAACACACATTAACTGTTGTGAATACAGATTGAACTAATGCTTTCTTTCAGTTTGGGGGATTTTTCAGGGATTTAGCTTCTCTTGCAGCATGAGAAAATTATTTAAGACTCTTTCTCACTTTAAAACTCCTTAGAAATGATCAAATATTCATGATGTCGCTGAGCAAAACAAGGATACTTTTATGTTTTTATGACATTTTCTGAGCGTATTGGAAGTTAAATGTGAAGTCTTCATCTTTAAAGTCAGTATTGCCTTCAGGTAAATGCACTGGAATTAGAAGTACTACATTTATTTAATCGCGGGTTGTTGTTTTTTTTTGTTCATCCATTCATAAAATGACACCGTGTTCAGATAGCCGAGGTGATCGAGTGTCTATTCTCGGGCTTTTTAACGACACTGTCGGCTTGTGCCCCCCCCCCCCCCCCCCCCCCTCAGGCTGCAGAGCTGGCCGAGTACAGCGCCAAGATCACTCTGCTGGAGGAGATCAAGAAAGCCAAGGAGGAGGAGGCTGAGTCATGGCACAGCAAGGTGACATTTCAAAATGCGATCAAAAGGTGTACCTGTACCTGTGATCACACGGTTCCTTTTCTCTATCGTTTGTGTTTTATCACTTTTGTTAGTTCAAAAAAAGGATTCATTTTTATTTAGCTCACCAGCTATCTGGGATGTATTTAAAACCGGAGCAGACACTTTATTTTAAGTCCTCCTATTTAGCATTTATAAGCAGAATATAAATACTTAATACATGTTTGAGAACGCACTTTAAGTTAATGTTTTAGTACGCAGATGTAAGTGTTAATTACTGTAAGTGGATGCTGGCGTATGAAGAGATAATACATGTAAATGTAGTGAAACACAGTAGAACAAGATATGTATAAGTTAAAATGGCTTGAAATAATGTACATTACAAAACACTTCAAATGCCCTGACAGTAGTGTACGAGTACATCATAGTGTGCTATAAACCTGTTATGAAATGTTTGTATACTGCTCTCCAGAAATGTTTATTGTGACAGCTTATCATCCAGTTAATTAATACATTAATATTACGACCCATCAATAAAGGCTGGAGGCCATATACACTCTGTTTTCTAAAGGGAAAGACTCTTTAATAGCTTGTGGTGTTGGAAGAAAAATATACATGCATATGAATTAACTGCTCTGCACGTTTCATATTTGAATTCACGACATACATGCTTATATTTACAATTTTTATAAAAGATTTTACACCCTATATTTATTTTTTCTAATCCTTATGTGTCACACTAGTCCTTCAGCACACCGCGTTGCATTTCACCACACATATTACCTGACAAGTGAAGCTTAGAATCCTTGAATAAATAAATAAAACCAACATCCATTCGTGGAAAAGATAAAGTCAAGTCGTCATAAACCAGTTTTTCAAAAGCGGAATTAAGACCTGAGATCAGAGTCCAGCTCTGCCTGCTATAGTTTCATTTGTCCACAAACTGGTCACAGACATACTGATACTTAACACATGCCATTGCTTCATAGTCTGAAAACGTGCTTTTTCGGCTAACTCTGGTTCATTAAAACTGTTTCGTTCTGTCAAGTAAACTAAACAAAACCTCTCCTCTTCGTCCCAGGTCATGGATATGGAGGAGAATCTGATAAAGACGAAGGAGGAGCTGCACAATGTGAGGAGTTCTACTCTCTCATTTCCTGTTCAAGCTCCTGTTGAGGCTCCCGCCTCCTCATCCTCCTCCTCCTCCTCGGACAGCGAGAGCGACCACGAGCACAGCGAAGAGAACAGCACCTACAGCGCCGAGCTGCAGACGCAGGAAATCAACGACCACCACCAGGAGGAGGAGCGACTCACCGAGGCCGAGAAGAACCAGCGCCTGCAGAAACAGCTGTTGGTGAGTTCAGGGTCCAGTTAGAAAACAACTGAAAGGGTGGGTTCAGGTTTTAGGAAGTGGCCATGTTCTGTGAGGGGACATTATTGTGTTTGTGAATGGAGCATAGTGATAAACGGAGATCTTCGAGATTGTAACTTTAAAATGTTTTCAGTGGTCTAAAATCTGAATGTTGCACCGTAGTCAACAACCACACAAAGAGACATTACTCTGTCAGTCGATCAGGAAGCCACCAGACAGGTTTCAACTGTTAAACCTGAAGAGGATACAGTGTAAAACTCTCTGGTGCGATGAGTGAAATGTCCTCCGTCCACAGGCCCTGAGCTCAGAGCTGGCAGAAGCCCGAGACGACAACAAGAAGACCCAGAACGACCTCCTCCACGCCGAGAACGTCCGAGCCGGCCGCGACAAGTACAAGACCCTGCGTCAGATCCGTATGGGCAACACCAAGCAGAGGATTGATGAGTTTGAGGCCTTGTAGAAAACCTCAGAGACCTGAAGATCTCGCCCAAATACCTCATGAAGGCCCCCCCCCCCCCCCCCTCCCGTTCAGCAATGCTTTCTTTAACTGATGTAATTGAAGCCACACCTGATTTTAAAGACCCAGAAAAGCATGAAGCTGATCTGCGTACGAGTACCTCCATGAGTTTTATTTTGTTGGTTTAACTTTTGCTTGAAAAGCACTGTTTTGTTTTGTTTTCTTTGTAGCACTCAAACATCTCCACTGTGCTGTTTAGTCCCATTAAAACATTAAAACATATCAGAAAGCTGGTGTGTTTTTGATATCCTGTATGAACAAATTCAATATGATAAACGATCAAACACTTTATTGCAATTTGTCTTTTCAGTTTTCTTAGTATACCAAACTGAAGAGGTTAAATTTAGGTTAATTCAATGAATGTCCCATATTGCAATCGGTGACTTGTAAAACTGGAACTAACAATAATTTCACTTATTGATTCTTGTATTGATTCTTTTTTTGATTATTACGTCATGTCATTATGTTGCTTTTGTCCAACCAACAGTTGAAAACCCAAACGTATTCCATTTATAAAAACATAAATGAGAGACAAACAGCAAATCCTCACATTTGAGATGCTGAATGGCATTTTTTTTTCAATAAATGACATAAAACAATTTATCGATTATCACAAATTGTTGTTGATTCTTTCTTGTCACCTTTTTCTCCGTTAACAGTTTCAGCTCCTTGTGCACCTGTTTTCATCTGTGTCCAAATAACAATGCAATGTATTTAACTAGTTTTAATACACTTATAATCTCACATGCTTTTATGGTTTTTACATCAGAGATAGAAGAAAATCCTTTTTCCCCCACACAGCAACATCTAATCCCATAATGGTTCTGTTGAAACAACCTTCTGCTTTGAGAGTTCCTGTACTGAACAACATCCTGATTATGTACTTTAAGTAGTCCAGGTAAAATCTAGATAATCTGATTTAATTGTAATAAAGCCATTTTGTATATTTTTGCCAGAGCCGTAGAGATTTCCCGATGTGTAGTCGCTAGCAAGCTCCAAAAAAGAAAAGCTCCTACATTTCCCATAATGCAACTCAAAAACTTTCAAACTCAGAACCCCCCCCCCTTCTTAGCGCAGACTTTCAGTTTTAAATAAATGTGTAGTCTTAAACCAGATAATCCTGATGACATCACTATGACATCATCCGTGTTGTTTGTTTTGTTTTTCAAAATAAAACGCTCATTACAGCTACAATTTAAAGCGGATTATCCTTTAAACCGGCATTAACAGTGAAGTCTCTGACTTTACTATAACATCTCATGAATAATGTCCTCTTCCGTGCCCTAACCCTATAATAAAACTATTCATTGTCCCTATTTTCTTTCGTTTTTTAAATCCTTAATTTCCTGTGTGTGACTAAAGTTTGAGCTGAAGAATCAGGCAGCTCAACTGAAAGAAGAAGAAAAAAGGATGTGGCTTTTTTTAAATATTTACTTACGGAAAAACGATGGTTATCATTTGGGTTGCTAGACAACTTGTGAAGCCAGGAGAACCACTCTGTTTAAATAGCCGCTGAGCAAATATTTTATGTGAATGAATACGTGAATCTCTCACACGCACACACACACACACACACACACACACACACACACACACACACACACACACACACACACACACACACACACACATAAGGTCATATGTATCGACGTTAGGAGCTGCTCAACAGGAGTCAACTTGTTTATTTTGGCCTCAGGTAAGAACAATGTGTGTGTGTGTGTGTGTGTGTGTGTGCGTGCGTGCGTGCGTGCGTGTGTGTGTGTGTGTGTGTGTGTGTGTGTGTGTGTGTTCTTGTGTAACGGTTGATTAGAGCCACTACCTCTCTGACAGTGTGGGATTGCCCCTTGTGTTTCTTTTCTGCGGAATCTAAATATAAGTCGGTGACAAATAGTCCAAATACAGTAGCAACCCAACTGTGATGTGGGGGTGGTGCTGAGAGAACAGCTCCGTCTCCAAAGATTCCCCCTCTTCTGTTGGATCCGGAGTCCATCAGGAGCAGGTCGCAGAGGAGTCTCCCCCCTCCTCCCCTCCCTCACACACCCCCACCCACCCACCTACCTGCACCTGCAACTCTTCGATGACCATGAAGAGACAGAACGCCAGGACCCTCGCGCTCATCGTCAGCATCCTCACCTACCTGGTGGTGGGAGCGGCCGTCTTCGAGACCCTGGAGTCGAAGCAGGAGAAGGGTCACAAGAGGAGGCTCGACGCCAGGAAGCACGAGCTCATGCGCAAGTACAACTTGACCAAAGAGAACTTCGAGGAGCTGGAGCTCGTCGTCCTGCAGCTGAAGCCGCACAAGGCGGGGGTCCAGTGGAAATTCGCCGGGTCTTTTTACTTCGCCATCACTGTGATTACGACCATAGGTGAGCCGGAAGTTTTTCTCGATTCACGCAAATTAAAAGCATGTTTTAAAGATGCTCCGCGCAGGGCCGGAGACGGGGTTTTAAGAATACCAAAGTATACCCCCCCCCCCCCCCCCCCCCCCCCTCCCTCTGCCTCAGCTCGTGCTCATCACTTTACTTGAAAGGGCTATTTTCATGTTTTGCTACTTTATACTTCTACTTTATACTTCTAGGCATATTGTACTTTAGTTTCTTAGCAGATTGGGACTAATAATACAAAATATAATCAGTACATGAATCATGATAAATGATTATAGGTTAAGATAAGACTTTATTGATCCCTTGGGGGGAATTCACAAGCCCAGCAGTAAGCTGTAGAATTAAAAAAATCTACACATTCAATAATTATAATCCAATAATATAGCATACATTATTCTGAAATGAGCCATTCTGCATCATGAATACTTTTGGTACTTTAAGTATATTTTGACGCTCGTGCTTTTGTATTTTAATCTATTTAAATTCTGAATGCAGGACCTTTAACTGAGTATTTCTACACTGTGTTACTGTTACTTTTACTGAGGTAAAATATGTAAATACTTCTTCCACCACTGCATTTGAGTCATAGAGCTAAGCGTCAGATATTAAAATACATCACTTTGACAGAATGAACAAAGACAATTCCAACCCAAATTATTCTGTTTGCTGCATGACAACAAAGAAGTTGAACTGGTTTCTTCTAGTTTACAATCTATACTTTTTATACTTTCTTATATAAAATTCTAATAAATACAAAATATCTTCACAACAGCAGTAAAGGTTTTAGATATTTATTTTTAATAAAATCAGATTCTGAGCTCTGCGACTTGAAAGAAACTGTTACCTTCAACACCTTTGATACATTTTTCACTAGCAAACAAAAAAGTGTTGCAAAATGCTTGTTATATTCAAATTTTGACGTAGATTTTATCTCCTTAGTTATTTTATATGATCGTCAGATACTTCCTGGGTTGTTTTAAGGCACTATTTATGATGTTAGGATGAAATCATTCACATGACTCTATTAGAAATTTGCCTTCATGATTTTGGAATCACATTTCTGTTTAATTTTGTGAAATATTTGGTTAAATTAATAGATAAAATACTAGGAGTAGAATGTTACTGAGACAAAAACTAAAATGCCTTCATGTATTGTTCTTTCTGTCTTATTATATTGGCTTTAAAATGTAACTTAACCCCCTCAAAATATTTCTTTCAGCTGAAAACCAATGTGTATTTAGTAGTGTTCTTGACATCTTAGTGCAAAGTGTTCTACATATTGTGTTATTAATATCCGTAGTGACTGCCCTCTACTGGTTGAAACCAGACTATTGCAATTTAATTTTTGATCTGATGCCAGGTGACGTAGATGTTGCCAGCTTTTGTCAGCAACCAATTTTATTAACTGGGAGTGTGTGTTGGTTTCCTGTGGTTTCCTTGTTGTTGACTGTTAAATGTTATGCACCTCCCGTCATGTCAAATTCCTCGTATGTTCAACATACCATGGCAATAAACGGTTCTGATTCCGATTCTGAATTACATCAAGATGAAATAATCATTTTATCATAGGAGCTTGAGGTCAAACTGCCTCTCTGCATCACAGCTGCTCAGACAACTTATAACATCACGTGTGCTGAGGTGTAAAACTGTGCCGTCTGCTCCCTCAGGCTACGGCCATGCGGCGCCAAGCACCGACTCAGGGAAGGTGTTCTGTATGTTCTACGCCCTCCTGGGGATCCCGCTAACCCTGGTCATGTTCCAGAGCCTGGGCGAGCGGATCAACACGTTCGTCAGGTACCTGCTGCACCAAGCCAAGAAGTGCCTGGCGATGCGTCACACCGAGGTCTCCATGGCGAACATGGTGACGGTGGGCTTCTTCTCTTGCATGAGCACGCTGTGCGTGGGGGCCGTGGCGTTCTCCCACTGCGAGGGATGGAGCTTCCTCCACGCCTTCTACTACTGCTTCATCACGCTCACCACCATCGGGTTCGGAGACTACGTGGCTCTGCAGCGGGACGACGCGCTGCAGAACGACCCCCGGTACGTGGCCTTCTGCTTTGTCTACATCCTGATGGGCCTGACGGTGATCGGAGCGTTCCTGAACCTGGTGGTGCTTCGCTTCCTGACCATGAACACCGAGGACGAGCGCAGGGACGCCAAGCAGAGGGCCCTGATGTCCAGAGGAGAGGTGGCTCGCCTACTGCCGGTCTCAGCCTCCATCTCCTCCACACCTGTAGCAGACAACTCCGCCAAGGCTAAAGATTTAAAAGGTGTCTACACCGAGGTGCTGCATTTCCAGACTATATGCTCCTGCTTGTGGTACCGCAGCAAGGAGAAGCTGCAGGGCTCCGTACCTACCATGATCCCTCAGGAGCTGACGTTCTCCGATGCCTACATGCAGCAGAACAGTAACTGTCCTCACTACATGGAGCCCGGGTCTACAGGCTGCGTCTGCAGTCCGCGTCAGTGTTCGAGCATAAGCTCCATAACAACGGGCCTACACATTCTCTCCCCGTTCAGGATGTTCAAGAGACGCAGCTCCGTCTAGCCTTTCAGCGCAGCACATTTTAGTACAGGACAGTGCGTCTCTCGTGCCGAGGGGACAACAGATACTTCGCAGTCCTCGCAACATAGACATGTTTGAGATGTTTGTGGTGCTATAATCCCAGTAAACAGTAGGACACACAAAAGGGGAAAAGCATACAGTACTGTAAACAGCAACTTTAGACTTAGACTTACTCAAAAATGTGTTTTAAGAAATGCAATGCTTTGACTCGAGATCTAATTGTGTAAGAAGTCATCTGAACACGTTGCAGTGCATGAGGTTGTGCACATGTCGAAGGTGAACAGCAGAGCGGCAATGCCGGTGCTGCTGGGAAGACGTTCAGGTCGAGTCAATTTGAGCAACCATCCCAGAGGTGCTGATTCAAGTCAGGGGTTATTCCTTAAAGTTGTAGTTTTCCTTTGTCGTATTTGTGACTGATGCTGCACAACTTCAGGAGGCTTTCTGGTTTCTAGTCGCCTCATGTTGCCCTACAACCTTATTCAAACAAATCGTGATTGTCAGAACTGTATTAAAGCTGACACACACTCACACACACACACTGATAACTCGATATGACTCATTATTTCTGTGTAGCCGCCTCTATTGTGATTTTCAGAGCTCTCGGCCCAAACTGCTGGTGCATCAGTCACAAACGCTGCAGCGTTATGTAACGTCACAAGTGGAAAGGTTTTTTAAAAAAAAATCACGATGACATATCCCTAACCTGCTTTAACACAAGTAGATCATCACCGGCACTGACTGAAACACACTGAACTGGACTTGTTTAACAACACTACAAAGCTCTCACTGCAGGGTTATTGGTGTTTCTGTTAATTTGTCCACTCCCGTAGCTGATGGTTGGTTCAGAAGTCAGCTTGGAGCCGGTACTGGTCTGCTTCATGGTGTTTCTATTGTGATGCTTCCATCAGTCCTTCGGGAACCAGAGTGCAGTAAATACACAACAATCATCCAGGTACTTGTGAAGTACACTATTAAAGGAATAGTTAAACATTTTGGAAAATTTGCATCTGGAGCTAGGAACTGATTAACTTAGCTTAGAATAACAGCTGGAAGCAGGGGAACCAGCTAGTCTGGCTCTGACCAAAGGCAAAACTCTACTCACATATTAACATGCTGCATATTGTGCAACATTTTGAAAAACATGCTTATTTACTTCCTTGTCAGATGAGAAGATCAATACTCTCACGTCTGTATGCTAAAAAATGTAGTCGGTGACCTAAAGCAAGTATCATAAAGTAATGTAACTTGAATTCTTAAATAAATAAGGAGAACAAGGTCACAAGCTGTGAAAATGCTCTTATCATTCAAGGACTTGAAACATTTGGCACACATGTTGCCGGATTTTAACTCAGAGCAGCAGCAGCAGCAGCACACATGTAAATTAAATTGAACTATATTAACCTACATGCTAATTTCCCTGTTTGTCCTTTTACCATGTTTGTTGGACCAAAAGGTTGAAGCGGTTCACTCGCTTCCTACGAATAGTCCTTTCACGCTGGGATGCCTCTTGGCAAACAAGAACAATCTGGATGAACTGGAAAAGTGTGCAAACAATCCTGCTTTGAGATAACTCGCATTGTACTGTACCCTTCTCTTTTCATACAAAATAATGGCGACATTCACACGGTGACAAGGCTCATTTATTCTCAACAGGATTGTGCAATGAAATGCAGTATGTAGTCCCATATTGCTTCAGAAGACAAACACACAAAAACAAAAGTATACATGAGGGAGGGAGGAGGATAAATTTAGGAGTCTCAGCCTTCAGAAGCTGCTCTGACGTCTGGTGGTACAGCAGCTGACACTTCTGTATCTGCTGCCAGACGGCAGCAGGGTGAACAGGCTGTGGCTGTGGTGGGTATTGTCTTTTCATATCCTTTGGGACCCACCCACTCTGTTAAAGCCTTTTTTTCACAAACATTAGAGGCCATTGTGTGAGACTTGTGGCGTAAAGTGTTGTAATGTAATAAATAAGGTAGGGTATTGTTCATTATTTTAAATGGTATTTAGAAACTTTTTATTTCTGTAGCTGTTACAAAATATTTACCTTTTTTGTATCCTAATTACATAACTCCGTTCCAAGCCTGACTCTGACTTTCTACGGCAAGTATCTTATTAGATAGTTACCTGGAGCGAGCCAGTAGCTGGTTAGCTTAGCTTAGCATAAACAATGGAAACAGGGGGAAACAGCTAGCCTGGCTCTGTCCAATCAAAGGTAAACAAAAAAAAAGTCTGCCTCTAAAGCTCACACATTTTTTTTTTTTACCTTCAATTGGACAGAGCAAGGCTAGATGTTTTCCCTCGTTTTCAGTCTTTATGCTAAGCTAAGCTAACCAGCTGCTGACTCCAGCTTCTTATTTAGCATACAGACATGAGCATATTCACCAAAATGTTGAACTATTCCTTTAATTTGTATTCAACCTGAATACAGTTGCAGGCAACCAGCAGAGAAGCTGCAATTTCTGTTTATGTGCTGATTTAAGATAAGATGTGTTAATTGGTGAACTTTAGAGAAGCTGGGAAGCATATTTTTTTTTTGTGTTACTTTGCACAGAGCCAAGCTAGCTGGTCCCTCCAGTCTTTATGCTAAGCTAGGCTAACCTAGCTTCCTTGCTCCAGCTCGCTCCACACATAATGCACAGACACAAGAATGATGTGAATGTTCTCATCTAACTCTCGGCAGGAAAACAAATGAGTGTATTCCCCGAATTGTTAGCATATTCTTCTAAAGCTAAAACGTAATCTGTCTGACTGATAGCAAAAACTGCAGCTGAAAACACAGAATAACTGAAAATATGAATTCAAAGTACATGTTTGGAGTGTCAATCTGCTCAGCTTTACTTCTCTCCACTCTGCTCATTTGAGCTGGAGGACGATGACGCGTCACAGAAGTCTTGACTGTCGAACATAAACACATGAGCTATTCAGACATGAAGTGTGCAGAGCTGTCCAAATCACATCTGGATCAATCAGCAGATGCAAACTATTTATGGGAGCAGTTTGGAGTGGCAGATGGGAAGAGGTTTTCTGTGTTTGGACAATAGTTGATAAACTGGTTGTCAATCACAGATAATTATGCCACAATAGACTTGGTCTCTCCAATTGATGGAAGAGAAGAAAAATTCACCCTCAGATATCAATTCTTGTATTTCTGGTTGTGAAGTTTTTTCAATTTTTTTTCTGTAGGCGACATGAAGTGACATCACGTTAAGTGTATTTCTGGCTGCTGCAAATGAGATTTCTAACAAATTTTGGTGTCAAATCAAAAAGGTAGATTTTTGTTCCTTTATTATGAGGAATTTGATCATATTTTAACTACAGTTCAACAAATTTACAGTGAGAAATCCATCATAGAGGATCCTTTATCCTAATAAAAGTAACAGTGCAGCGATGTGAAAATACTTTATTACAAGTAAAAGTCCTGCATTCATGTCCTGTGAGTGTTGCAGTGGCATACAAATAAGATAAACTTTGAGGCAGATTTGCTGCGCAACAGTTGCAATACAAAGTGGGAAGAGTGCAAATATACAAGTCTAAGATAACAAGGAGGTGCTTACAACTCATATACATCTCAAAGGTCATAAATGGGTTGAGTTAGATGCTTTTTGTTTTACATTGCAAGTTTGAGGCACTTTCACATTGGCCTAATTTTTCAGACCTGGAAGTTGACGCCTGATAGAAAAGCATAAAGCTGGAAATACTCAAGTAAGGTACAAGTACCTCAAAATTAAAATAAAATACATGAGACATGTGGGAAGATTTGAACACCCATGTGTGACACACAATGGACATAAAAAGTGGCAGAAATTACACGTAAATACTTTTTGATTACGGTCTTGCACCTATTGAGGAACTGATCTTATTCAAGGAAATGGACCTGTTGTGATGGACTGTACCTGATCGATGCATATAAGTACTGTTTGCACATGGTTATGGATGACGATGCTCTCTGCTCTTGACTTACTTTTAACAATAAGTGACCCTGAAATCAACCGCCTACTGTATATTTTATGCAAGTACTGTATTAGTTTTAGAACTACGTCATGTTGCACAAGCACAATCAGGTTTCTTGGAAAAGATAATGTTTCAGATTGCCAGGGGGCAAAGTAGTACTTGAACATACACAGAGCACTTGACACAATTCTATGAACTTCTTTTGTTTATCTTAACACGCTAAGAAATGTGTGCAGAGTTCAGACTAAAATGTGTGACAAGATAAATCATAAACACCACATCTAATTCAAAACAATACCAACTATTTTGCTCAAGTATAGAAAAGAACATCCATAGAAAACATTAAAGACATGGCTATTTTATCCAAAAATTGTAATGTTGTTTTACTGGATGTCCTGATCACTGGAGAACCACCTTTAAACAAATCATAATTTGTGAATTTCTGTATTCAGTGTAAGTAAAGTATAATATGTAGTCATGTGATTTTACCATCTTCATGCTGTTTATCCCCCTGTGATGTGTGAGAAAAGCCTGCTGAATGTATAGAAATAACCGTTTGGTCCAGATGGTTTCCCCCTCGGATTTCTGACTGAAGTCCAGTTCCGGACAAACTACAGCAGGTTAGTCACGAGCCGAAAAAGTATGGCGGTGTATCCTTATGTCACGGTTTGTGTCAGTATGTATATTTGCAAGCAGGGGGTGGACATAATAGCAGAAACACTTACGGCAGCAAATACTGTTTTGGAAAAGGTTGTTAATATATAGTTTCTAATTAGGACACCAGAACATCTCTAAAATTGTTTTTTTTGTTAAGGTGTTGATCAGCTTGGTTATATGTTAATGCTTTATGTTACGGGTACATAATATCCAAATAATTCCCTATAAATTTTCAATACGTTTTTTGAAAAGAACAATGTATTTTGGTTATAATCATAAAAAGAATATAGAAATTTTGTCTACAAGCAAAGTTAACATACATGAAAAATAAGAGTTTACCAAATTAAATGAATATTGAATGGAGATCTACTTAAATTGAGCTGTTAGGTTAACAAAATGTATAAGTTTTAACTGATGTCTTAAATCACCATTTTTATGAAGTAAAACTAGACATTAGGTGCTTAAATTGCTGCTACATTGATATTGTATTGCCTTTGTAATTGTGTTTCTGATTTTCTGTCCACCCCTGTATAAAAAGTTGGCTATGTCTGGCTTTATTTGCCTCGTAAGTTTTATTTCTGTCGAGAGTTATGTGAGGTTTGAAAACCACACATGCGCTCATTCTTATGTTTTTGTGTGGAGTCCAGCTGCTATCTGTCTTGTTCAGTCCAAAAAAATTAAATACATTATGTAGAGGTTATGCATCGTAACAGGGGTTCACAACCAGTTTGGCTTACAAGTACAACCAAACAATGATTAGTTTCCTTTGAACACAGAATCATTTAGTGATCTGAAGATGTAAAAGTATCATCATCTTAAGGAACAATGTGATATTTCAGAAATACAAACACACACCAACCTTACAACGTAGCCTCCGATGACGGTTCGTACATCTTACGAAAAGTTGTTCCTAATTTTTCATGCGTTTTCATTCAAATGCCCCACAACACCAATTTACGCTTGATACATGCATACAGTCTTTTCAAAATAAACTTCCATCTTATGACCACTATGACATATAACAGTAGTGCAGCAATGATGCAGGAAAGAGCATGACAGTGAAGAAAAATGTTCTAGTCTAAGCTATAAATGCATACAATTTTATTTTTAAAATTGCTTGTCACTGCAACATCAAACAAGACCTGGCCCCGTGCCTTTGGATCTGCCTTCAGCCATTAGATGTGCACAGAAAAGCAACAGAAGGAGTATCCATTCGACAAATCCCTGTATTGGCCTCTTGTGGCTGGACCATCTGCTGTTTTCTACTTTGGCCACAGACCTGACTATCTATGTCAAAGACAAAAATAGTTCCACAGAGGTCAGCTACGTCACCTGGTAAATTCTCTGTTTTTAGAAACATTGAAGGAAGGTTAAAACTGTCTGTTTTTGATGAAGCCCCGAGCAGTAAGACCATTATTCATCACATCACATTTAAAGTTTGATCGTTTTTCCACAGTGGGAAATACTGTTTATTTTTTGGTTCTTACTTCCCATCTAACTCTCAGCAAGAACCTCTATACGGTTGAACCATTCCCTCTACTGACCAGCAGGGGGCGACTCCTCTGGTAGCAAAAAGAAGTCTGATTGTATAGAAGTCTATGAGAAAAGGACCATAATTTACTAAATTAACATCATGCTGTATTGAAGAAGACTTGAAACTAGTGATTGAGACCAAAAACTCATGTTTACAATATTTACTGTGGTAAGAAATCAAGTGACAAGTAGAGTCATTTTCCCATTGACTTCCATACAACCATGAGGAGTCGCCCCCTTCTGGTCAGTAGAGAAAATGCAAGTTTTAAGACACGCATCAGCTTCACTCGGCAGAACCGGTGGTTGCCGTCTGATTTTAAGCCTCATACTTCAACAGTTTTATGACAAAATTTAACTTTCATGACATGAAATTATCTTATGAATTGAGAAACCACTATGTGTAATAATTCATGGCACAATTGAAACGGGATCAAACATTGTTTTTTTGCTGTTGACTACCATATATATATATATATATATATATATATATATATATATATATATATATATATATATATATATATATATATTCTTACAAAGGTAAGGTCCCATAGTGTTCAACCGGAAGAGGCGGGGCTTCGCCTCTGTCAGAGGGCTCCGCACGTCCTCATAGAACTGGAGTTACATCCAGGTAGTTAACTTCCTATATGTATAAAAACTCAATCCCCATAGAGTTTTCATGAAGGGCGATATCAGCTATAAAAACATGCTTTCGTACCAGACTGTAATGTTTATTTGTGCTGTCCAGTTGGGCGTGTTAGCACGTAGTTCTGTGGCGATCGACTCGCTTTAAGAGTCACAGGTTACGCTTCTACGTACGTTCAACGTCAAACTGTCCAACATGGAGCTGAAGGAGCTGGCTGTGAGCGCGTTAGTCCGGAATAAGAAAGCCGCTCTTCTCGCCGGCGGAGTAGCAGTTCTGGGATTCGTTGGTCTTGCATATAAATACTTGCGAAAGACAGAACAACTTGTTCGCGTGGGAGTGGTGTCGAAACTCCTCATTCACCCTCTGAAGTCTGGCAAAGCCGTGTCCGTGACTCTGGCAGAATGCCAGCAAAAGGGTTTGAAGTTAGGAGCCCTGCAAGATCGGTGAGTGTTTTCAGGAGGCTTGCAAAACGTTTAAGTTTGGTGGAAAATTGAGGACATTCACTTAAGTACGCAACATTTCTGAGGTCGGTGAAGCAAACTGTCCTGAGGACGAAGGAGAACAATCTGCTACTTTATCCTGCTACTTTCTTGGGACATATTCTACTTTTTACTCCACAACATTTGACATCTACTTTGTTTTTTTACATAAAGAACATGCTTGTAAAATCATGACGGATTATTAAGTATTGGAGGTTCTTAAATACTCGTGCAGGAGTAGTGGCTGGTTAGACCTGAAAGAAGGTCTTTTGAAAAACATTTATAAAATAGTCAAAATGATCGTTTTGGTGTATTGGTGCATGACATAAACATAGTAAGAGAAAAGTAGATTATAAAATATACAAAGTACAAAAAAATCTAGAAATCTAAATGCATAATGCATAATAGAAGAAAAATACAAATAAATACTATAAAAAAAATATGTACAATATATACAAAGCTGTATAGAAGAAAATTACAATGAAAAAAAATGCTATAATAATATATACGATATATCAAAATTAAATCAGATAATACTTATCTACCTTAATAAATCCTCAAATGTAGGCTAATTTGGAGCCCCAGAATTACCCCAAAATAATTGTTTTTATTTTGTTGTACAAGACTTTTAAATGTATATTATCTTTGGGGGCTCCATAACACTTTGATAGGGACCATTCTACTTCTACATGGTATTGTTCCTTTTATTTAACACTGTTATTGAGATGGTGTACTTGCTGTTGTTGAGTTAATGAGTTATTCCACTTAAATATTGACAAGTTTCAACAATTTTGTCATTGCCCAGTTCAAAAAAACAGTCTAGAAACATGCAACCTTTTCTTAAAAAAAATGTGGAGGTATTCTGAATGTATTTACTTTTACTTTTGTGGTGCAAAATTTGTTTTTCTGTCCATCGGCCAAATGACTAGTAAATGTTTAAATTTGACCAGCCACTCAATAGATTAGCATTGTTTGTTTGTTTGTTTGTTTTGTAAGTGAAGCACATCTGCCACCCACTTACATATTTTACCAGCGTTTCACTGGTGCTAATGTTGTGCTTTGTAAACCAGGGATGCCAAATGGTGCATTTGAGGGGAAATCCACAGCTCTTGTTTGTTTTGATCGCAGACACTGGCTGGTGGTCACAGAGGAGGGCAACATGGTGACGGGCCGACAGCAGCCTCGTCTGGTGCTGGTGTCCCTGACCTGCGAGGGAGGGCAGGTCTGTCTGAACGGCCCAAACATGGAGGAGCTGAGGTTCCCCATCAAACAGTCCGACAACTCCGTCATCGACTGCAGGTTTCACACCAGAGCTTAATTTTTAGCAACTGATCTTCACTGACTGAATCTGTAACTATTTGTTTTACTTGTTTGACGGTCGACTGGTCGACGTCATTAATTCATCTGTAGATTATTTTCTTGTTTTATCTTAAAAGAAGAAAATGAACCACAAAATATTCAGTTTACACTCAAATAAAAACAGAGGAAAGAAGTAAATCCTCTCATGTGAGAAGCTGGATCAAGTAAATATTTGACATTGTTTTCTTGAAAATGAACTAACATTTTTAATTGATGATCAAAATAGTCTGTGATTCATTTTACAGCTGTAATATATGTTCATTTAGTCATCAGAGGACTTTGTACGTCCTAGTATTTCCCAAGAGAGGGTCATAATAGATACTTTAGATATCGTAGGTGAAATTACAGGTTTACAAATACTAATATCTACATTTGTTCTCACCCTATTTTCAGACCGGTATGAATGCATCTTGTTGTTTTTGTCCTGCAGAGTGTTTGGAGTAGGGATTCAGGGAAGGGATTGCGGCGACGAATCGTCTCGCTGGCTCACTCGTTATCTGGGGGAGGAGACGACCTTTCGCCTGGTGCACTTTGAGCCCCAGATGATGGCCAGGAGGCTGGAGGAAAGCAAGCTTCTTCCCCAACAAGTTGAGGTGAACACCACCAGGCCTATGTGCCGGAGCCTGTGCTGCTTTTTATTCACAGATTGTAAGGCTCTAACTGTGTATGACTCTCCTTAAGATAAATATGTCTCACCTTTTTATGTCAGCTTTACCATGAAGTGTTACTACATTTTAACAACTTTTTGAGGAAAAAAAACAACCAGATTAGTATATTTCTGGCTATTTTTTGCTGTTCACAATGTAAACACACCAACCTGCTGGCAGGTTTGAAAGGTATGTTTTCTTTTTTTTCTTTTTTTTAATGCGAAAATTACACCATTTATCTTAACCAGAAACTGTTTAAACAGAAATTATCTTTAAATGTTTCACATTTCCGACGTTCCTTGCATACATCCCGTGTGCTGAATGCCTCTGTCAGGACCAATAACCAAATCAAAGCTTTAAAAAAAAGTGATATTCCATCACTTTATTCTACATGTCTCATTTAAAATACACCATTTTTGCTTTCCAATATTGGTTGAACTTCTGGGCAATTCCAATTTTTGGAAAGTAAATTATCAAAGAAATTCACCTTGTTTATCCTTTATGATTTATGGCATCATCATTATGTTATACTGCACAAAAGACACATGTGAGTTCTCCAGACTTCTAGCCATCATTGTGGTGTTTCCATAAAGGTGCAAGATTTATATATTGCAAAATGCGACGGGGTGTTACCAGAAACAACCCTGTTGCATACAAGAGAACAGAATGTGTATTTAATTTGTGATTGTGTTCGCGGTGTTGCAGGAGGTGGTCTATGCAGACATGGGACCTGTGATGCTGCTGTCCGAGTCCTCTGTCAAGGATCTCAGCAGCAAATTGGAGCAGGACCTCACGGTGGAGCGCTTCCGCCCAAACATCGTCGTAAGCGACTGTGAATCCTTCGATGAGGTACGTTGTTCACATCTGCAAACGTTGCTCCGATCTCTTTCTCTGCTGATTCCTCTGTTTGGCTTCAAGATCAGAAATCCTGATTACGTGAACAAATACAAACAAATCAAGGCGAAGATTATATTAAAACCACGAAAGGTCTTAAAAGCAACAGATCCGTTGTCTCTCTACACTACAGCCCATGAGGTTTTGTAAACGATAATTTGCTCCTTTTACTTCTGACTAATCCCTCGCCCTTTTCAGTGTGAGCAGTGTTGACTAATTTTATCTCCAACTCCAAAAAAACCAACTGCTCGGCTTTTTCAGGATTCGTGGGAAGAGATCCAGATTGGCAGCGTGCGACTGCAGCGTGCGATGTCATGTGGACGGTAACACAGTTGATGCTTCACACTGATTTTTTTATTCAGAGACAGAATCGCTTCATTTATCGACGCCAATGAATCCAAAGCTGCAACGCAGTCACTGCTGCAGTTTGGGAGGTTTTTTACCTGGATACACACAAAAATTGGAGTGTTTGTTTGATGTTAAAATGCTTTAATTTGTTCTTAGTACTGTAGAGATTTCGGGTTAACGGGGTGGATTCAAACTCACCTGTGTCTTTTGTTGTTTCCAGATGCGTTTTCACCACCGTTGACCCTGAAACGGGTGTAATCACCAGAAAAGAGCCTCTGGAAACACTGAAAAGGTAAAGTTGTAACTGTGTATAATGTAGGGAGGGTTGATCTTTTACATTTTGGTGGTAATGCGTGTTAAGCATCAGCAGCATCCCACTTCAGGCCTTTTTAAAAAGAGCAGTTATTATTTCATGCACACAAATGTTGGACAGACAAAAAAATGTGGCTACTTTTATGACAATTATGCAGATTCAAGGATCTGATTGGGCTTTTTAATGTCATTAAAATATGGCAACCCTGCATACATTTCTTTTCTTTTTTTTACGGATGTAGTGTATATGTATATTATTATTGATGTATATTATTGACATTTTGTTGGGTGCATTGTGTAGATGTAGAGGTTTTTTTTGTTCAGATTACTTTATTGTCCATTAGATTTGCATAAAATGGAAATCTGTCTTTGGCAATGGCTTACAAGACAACACACACCGTTCACAACAATTATGCATCTTAAAATCTTAAAGTGACCAAGTGGAAGTAATACTAAAAATGCAGAGTGGATTGTTCTTCCATCAGCGTGCAAGTCCATTAAAACATCACAGCAGGGCACGACAAAATACACAGCAGTATTTACCAATAAACAAATAAATGTACATTAATTTACCTGAAGGCTTTCTCATTTTAAGAACTGAAAGATATTCACATATTGGCCCTTTTTTTTTCTTCCTGCGATTTCTTTCACAGCTATCGTCAGTGCAAACCATCCGAGAAGCACATCTACAAATCGGCTCCGTTGTTTGGACAGCTGCACAACGTGAAGAAGATGGGGATCCTGCAGGTCGGCGATGTGGTGTACAAGATCAGCCGTTGATGGAGGGAGTCAGGGAGTTAAAAACATACCAGCAAGCCATTATCACGGTATAATGACTGAGCTAGGCCACACTAAAGAAACCACTTCAATAGATCCAGTAAGAAGAAGTCTAACAACCTTTCCCCCGATCATTAAATCCTGAAAGTACATGCTGCTATTAACGAGAGAAATGAAGCTGTCTTTTTAATACAGTGCTTAACGTGTGTAATTATTCCTGGAATAAAAGGGGCAGAGGAACTCTGCTGGGCCACAACAACCTCCTGGTTTAAGAAAGAATCGTTTAGTCACATGGATAAACTCTTCTCCCATCTAATACTGTACATCTTCCCGTCTTCATTTTTTTAAGCCACAGGGTTGTAATTTTAAGAAATATTAAATGGACTGGTTGCACAAAATGACAACAACTCATTGTATTTTTGTAATCATTAGTAGTTAAGTAGTTCAATTTTAAATGTTTTTTTTTTTTTTGTATTTTAAAGCCGTTACTATAAAGTACTAAACCTGTTCTGTATCACGTGTCGGGGTAAACATTCCCCAACCTCCCTGTTGTCATGAACGTGACACTTTTATTTAGAAAAACTTGCAAAGTCTTAACAGCAGAGGGTCAGTGACCTGTGACCTTTCCTTTTAATCTGTGCCTCCATGTCAGAATTGTAGACCAGTAAAAGAGCAAGGTGTGAGTCTCAGTAACATTCTGGTCTCTTTAAAACAGTTTTAGTTCCACACGATGGCCAGTAGGGGGCAATATGCTGTCACTAAACCAGCCCAGGAGCCTGTAGAGGGGAGGAAGACTTTTTGCTACTCATGTCAAAGTTTCAGTTCATTTAATCTTTTAAATATGTTGTTTTAAACAACCTGGAGATTTGTATATTGCACCAGTGACGCTCTAATTGATAATAAGAAGGGACTATTGATAAGAAAGTGTCTGAAATATAAAATCTATTGGCAAGAAAAATGGCAAGAACATTTGCATTGCTGTCCATGTCCTTTTAAATGACAAAAATATGTTTTTACAGTTCAACACTACTCTACCGCTGCTTTATTAAAACATGCATCTTGTAAATGATGACTTTTTTTTTCCTGTGATGTTGATGTCTGAACGTGATTCATGGTGGACCTTCTTTTTCTTTTCTTTTTTTCAAATGTGACTTGAATAAATACTTCTAATTCATTTCCTTAATATCGCTCTTTGAGTTTTAATTGTTTTGTTCGTTGTTTTTTTTTAAACTCCTAAATCAGAACAGACCCGAATGAACTGTGTTTGTTGTGGTCAGTCACAGCTCATCATCTCCACACTGAGAGTAGAGAAGTGGTGCTACATTTCTCACAAAGCTGACAGAGGTCTTCACTTGTGTCCATGTGAAAACAAAGGACCCTGGCTTCATCGTGAAGTGTTCTTACTAGAGAGGGTCATCCACTTACTGCATCTGCTCCACATGAGTAATAGAATAGTGTAAATAAGTGTAAGCTTATACAGGGCTCTTGTCTTACACTGTCAATGGTTATAGTGGGATGTGTTTTTACTTACTTACGACTGCATCCATGCTAGCAGCTCTGTGAAGCTCTACTTACTGTGGGCACGGTGGTGTTTTGAGCTAAATGCTAACATTAGCATCTGTTTATCAGGTCTGTGTTTATCAGTCTATCTTGGTTTAGTGAGTTAGCATGCTGGTATTTGAAGCGTACTTATGTTTGCAGGGTCCTATGTTTCAAATGTTCCCCGGTTTGATATTCTGTTAACACACGTTGAGTAAACTCATGAGCTATTATGTTGTCAGGGATTCGTTTTCCTATATGTTCGACTCCATGCTATGTTACTTATAAACACGAGCTCCCACCATAGCCCATGTCACAGTAAACCAATAGAGCTGGGGAACATATTTTTCAGGTTCCCATAGAGCTTGGGAAGCAGCCCGTTTATCGGAAACGTACTTGTTCTAAACCAAACACAATCTTTTCCAGAAACCTAATCAAGTATTTGTGTTGTCCAAACCTAAATGACACCAAGGGGTCCTGACCAATCGATGTGACGAATTGGGAATGAGAACGGATTGTGGGAACATTGGATCCTGGGAGAGCACATAGGTAGATCTGGGGAAACAAAGAACCCCGTGAACACAGAGCGCTTTGTCATTTTGAACCCACCTGACTACATGTCTTTAGGCTGCAGGAGAAAACCAAAGGAAAGCCAGACAGCATACAAACTCTGCACTTTGAAAAAACAAGTTAAAGACAACTAAATCTAAGTCAACTTAACAGGAGGATATAGGAGTAAACATAACTTAAGCCTCAGTTATATTCATATATATTTATTTATATATCTGTTTCATAGATTTTACAATTTGCTGTTCAACTATTCTGCCACTGCGATGCACTCGAGCCATGTTGCGTGACAACTTCACTGCAAGGAATTTAACAAAAATGACTAAGCACACGGAGGAGAAAAGTGCCCTTCAAAGGGTCCACCCCTCCAGCAAAACAGCCGCAGGTGAAGAGACACGGCTAATGGGAGCCGTTGTGTCTCTAACTTTCGAGGAAACAGCTTTTTTTGGTTTTTCAGTCAACCAATGTGTTGAAACATGAAGTCAAAGGTCCCAGAACACCAAGAGGTGTTTTTTTTACTGGTGATGTTTCAGCACAAAGGAGTAGTTATGTAGGTCTGTAATTTGTAAGGGTCCTGAGTTAACGGAACTTCAACATACACTTAAGCATGTAGAGGACACATGCCAGACTTACAATAAATCTGAGTGCAGCCCTGTATGTTTTCAGAGCTACAAATCTAGACTCTTCTGTTTCTAATCAGTAAACTTTATGTTTCGTGCATTTGCAGATGTGGGTTTGGGACGTTAAAGTGGGGAGGTGCTCCATGTAAAGGGGTTGTGTGGGGTCCTGTGATGTGGCAGGGGCCCCTAAAGTTTCCAAACTAGCGTTACTTTACTTGGACAAAGGCGTATAAATACACAAACTCTTACTTCCTACCAATTTGAGACAGGACTTGACTGAAGTCTTCTGCACAAGTTGTGGACACAGAGGAACAAGCAGGAATACAGTTTAACTGTGAAGGAGAGCTCATGATAAAACAAGCGCATGAAGATTGATTCTTCTCTGTGGCTGTTGTTGTCTTCAGCAGCTGCACTTTTTTCTATGCATGTTCATGTAGCACAATATGGTAAATTTATGCCGTTTCATGATATGGAATGGTAAGTCATGCCATAGTATATTAATGTCATGGTATGATATAGTATCATATGGTAAGTTTATGTTGAAGTTATGTCATGTTACAGTAAATGCTATAACTTCAATTGTTTTACATCTTTAAAATGTTAAATTAGTAAGTCATATTTGTCATAACTGTGTCATGTAAAAAACACAAAAAGCTATTATGGTAAATGTTGTTGTACCTTACAATATGACATGTGACAGTACTGCACGATTGTGTCACGTCATAGTATACATGGTACCGTATGTTTGTGTCATGTCACGCTGTTATGAAATGTTATGTCATCTCATGTTACATAAGCATATACCCTTGCGTATCCTTTCTTTCACCAGAGTCAAAACAACAGAACAAAAAAGGTCATTTCTGCCTCGTTCAGTAATTGTAAAATACATAATGTAGGTCTCAAGATTGACAGCAGAAACTCTAAATTGTGAGATTCATGTAACCTCTATGGGGGCACAACGGCACGTCGCAGTCAGGATGTCTTTACATTTACAGCCGTCATTATGCAAGCCACAGTCACAGTTATGATCAGTGGTGTGGAGTTTAATTACAGAGAGCTGCAGAGACACATACAGACACACACAGACACCTTCCAATGTTTATTTTTAACACTTGCATGTGTTGTTAAATTAGAGCATTTTAACAACACTGGGCTTTGGTATAGTTACAAGTATTTTTTTTCAGTTTTTTGCTTATTTTCACTTTTTTTGATATGCTTTAAATACAGACAGGCTGGTGATTAAGTTTTTACGACAGTCAAAAAATAAGATGTAAAGGAAACAGTGTTGTTACAAACATGATTGCGTGCAACCGTTGTGGTTTGTAATTTAAAGGAGTAGTTTGAACATTTTGGGGGAAAAAAACCTCTTATTCACTTTCTTGCTTAGACGAGAAGATTGAGAGTAAACATGAAGCTACCACAACCAACCTGTTAGCTTAGCTTAGCACAAAAACTAGACACAGAGGAAACGGCTAGCTTGGTTCTGCATTAAACAAACTAGATATGACGTGTTAATCAGTGAGCTTTAAAGGGCCAGTGTGAAGCATTTTAGGAGCAACTATTTGCATAAAGTGTATGATGACCTGAAAATAAGAATCGTTGCGTTTTCGTTAGCTTAGAATGATCATTTTTCATACATACATAGGGAGGTTCTCTTCACAGAGTCCGCCGTGTTGCACCGCCACGTTTCTACGGTAGCCTAGAACGGACAAACCAAACACTTGATCTTGTTCTCCAACAGGATTGTGAACCTGGGGTATTCAATTGTTTGCAAACTGTAACCTCACGGCTATAGATTATATATAAGAAGTGGACGTAGTCAACGTGACGTCACCCATTAGTTAGTGGTGTTGAAGCCTTGAGTCGCCATATTGGATTTTTGCAACCAGTGAACAGAAGTGACAATATTTGAACTGCGGAGGAGTGATGTAGAGACGGTTCTGGTAGCAGTAGCGACCTGTCTATCACGAGGTAGCCCCGCCCTAAAGCATCCCCTCCTTTAAGGTCTGTTTGACTCTAAATGGACCATAATTTACTAAATGAACATCATACTGTATAAGAAATAATTGAAACTAGCAATTGAGACCATAAACTCATGTTTACAATGTTTACTGAGGTAATAAATCAAGTGAGAAGTAGAGTCATTTTAGACTAGACTTCTATACAACCAGACATCTGGTCAGCAGAGAGAATGTAAGTTTAAGGCACTTTTTGGAACCAGAGGTTGCTGCCGCCTCACGGCTACATGCCACCAAATCCTCCACTCTCTCCCTTTGAAGGTGCTGGTAGGTGGTTTTTGTTACCTCTGGACAGAGCAAGGCTAGATGTCTTTGTGCTAAGCTAAGCTAACCGGCAGCTTCATGAGTGTTATCAATCAATAAGCGCATATTCCAAAATGTCGAACTATTCCTTTAAAACATGATATTCAACACTGATTGTAGCACAAACTAAAATATCAAAAATAAAACAAGAATACATATTTTAAAGTGCTTTTTTCGCTTGCTTTCCCTTTACTTGAAGTTTGTTTTGCATTGTTCTGTTCGTTTTCACGTTCAAGTTTGTCTTAGTTTTGTTCATGAAGGAATGATATTGTTTGGCAGATTCTCTAAAGTTAATGCTGTTTTTCTTATGTCCGACTGGCTTCTGTGCAGCTTTTGGGGGAACCTTCCTCTTGTGGATCGTGCCGTGTTTCAGGCTGTTGATTTTTTTAAGAGCGTTACTTTTGAAATCAGCTTTGGCAGTTTGGTTGGTCGTCGGTTTAACTTTGTCTCTGAAAGGCGTCATCACAGCTGTCTTTTTGGATTGTTCCTTGGGTTTCGGTCTCACAGTGTTCTTCTTCGTTTGTACGTTAGCCGGCTGCTTTTTCAGCACTTTATTTTTCTTCCACGGTTGCAACTTATTTGTCTTCCTCGCTTTCTTATCAAGCGATTTCCATTTCGGCCTCACAGCAGCGCTCGTCGTGGCCTCGCTGGCGGCGGTCGCTGTTGGTGTGACCTGGCTCCTCGTCACCGTTGGTTTGGTGGTGAGTTTGAATTTTCTTGGTGGTGGTCTGGTAGGTTTTTCATTTGTGTCCAGCACAGTCACTGAAATTGCACAGATGTCAGTAAGTACCCATTTTCACATTTTTACTCAACTCTGCACCACATATGTTTCATTTTTATACACTTGGATTCAAAACTAGGCTCCAAAAACCAGGCCTTGAAATGTTTAAAATGCATTCCTTTTTTTGTCTCTTTCTATTTAAAGTATGTTTGATGTAAAACGGGAGTCTGCTTTTTCTAGTTTTATGTAAGACCTCAGTGTGATTATACAATTTGGCAGCAAAGAAACAGTGAATGTAGGCAATTTGTTTGCTTGCCAGAACAGATGCCTTCTTACTCTAACCTCTAACATCACTTTAAATGACTTGATAATATGTTGTGTGCATGTTGTTTATATTTAGTACACCTTGATTGAACCAAAACTATGTTCTACTTTTCTACACCATGGACATATTTCAGTTGAAGGTTCAATTTCAGAGGCTCCACTTTATCCTAAAATTTCTTTTTCAAATGGCTTCTGGTATGTGCACACCATTAAAACGTCACATTAAGTTTTAAGAAGCAGAGGCGATAAAAATGCAAAGGTAAACTGAGGTGACTTACGTTCTCGGGGCACAAAAGGAACCTTTTTCCCCCTGACTTTGACAGGCAGCGGCTTCTGCTTACATTTTCCTGGAGGAGCTCTCCTGCAAAAGTTGAATTGCATAATTCTATGTTAAGAAATGTCAGGCACAATAATTTATTTCCGTCTTATGAGAGTTTTTATCTCATGTTGTTGGAGCATGTTTTAACCAGTACACCTGCCTGAAAACTCACTAAATTACTAATTCTATGCAGATTTCATGACTTGAGAAAATCATGAGATTAATCCCTGGAAATACTTTAAATCTGATGCTCACAATGTCAGAGTACAGAAAACAAAATTACAACAAAATAAATATCATGTCCCACTTATCACCATGTTTGATTGATGATTTGTCATTTCCCCATTTGGCAAAATGTTTGAATGGTTTATGGTTTAATGTGAGCTGTGTCTGATTCTTCACCTGGAAGGGTCCATGAATTTGAAAACAGTTCCATAAGGAGACGTGGCACTGGGGTACGCAGTGGCCAAAAAATATAGTTCCCCTAAAATAAAAACAGAGAACGGCTCATGAGTACTGTTTCAATGGTGCTGAACATAACATAACGCTGTGAGGAATCACTGTTACCCGCTTCATCTTCAGCAAACGAGATGATGAACTTGTGGTGATGGTTGATGAGTCCAGGAAATGAGCACGTCTTTGTTTCCCCCATACACAAACTCCTCTCCTTCCAGGTTCCTGTTGATTTCTCTTCCTCCAACGCCATGATTCGACTGCAAGGTTGAACAGGAATCACCAACCAACCAAAAACATTTATCACATATCGCAGGAATCAATAGTTTATCTCTCCATTTTAATATTGTGAAGATGATGTAAACGCCAATAAAAAAGCCTGTTGACCATTATGTATATATTGTATTATATATTTACTGGAAAACAAAACTGTAAGAAGATACTCCATTAATACCTTTTGATTTAGCTCTTGTTTGAGAGGAAACTCCATCACGTCAAATATTAAAGGAATAGTTTAGTTTCATTTGGGAGGTACGCCTATTTGCCAAGATTTAAATAAGAAGCTTGATACCATTCTCACTACTTGATAATAATAAAGCTACAACCAGCCAACCAAAGAAACAATGGAGAGGATTTTAAAGGGTGGGTTCCATTATTTTTTAGATTTTACCATTGTATCGCTCTCTTTCTCGTCAAAGCCACAAGATTCCATTGACAAAAACAGTAATTTTACCACGCAGAACATGAAAACCCCACTTCAAAGAATCCAAACTAACCCTTTTAGTTGTTTTCAAACTCACAGTATTCATAACCTTATTGATTAGCTTGCTTTGGTAACCTACGTCACTGCTTTTTGCTAACTGCTGAGTGGATGTTTTCCATTCCTGGAAAACCTGGAAAAGATTCTTCAACCTTACAGGAAGGTTCAGTGCAGAACTATTTCTTGGCCAAAACACAGACATAATCCTGTAAAATGATGCATTGTTATTTTTAAACTTAGGTTTTAAAACAGATTAAATAAAAAATATACAGTGTGTGAATTACGAGCCGTGGCTTTAGTTTTTTTTTTTTACTGAATAGAACCAGGCTAGCTGTTTCCCTCTGTTTCCAGTCTTTATGCTAAGCTAAGCAGCTAGCAGGTGGCTCCAACTTCCCATTTAGCGCACAAACATGAGTGATATCCATCTTTTCATCTAACTCCAAGTGCAAAATGAATAGTTAGCGTTGGCGTGATACATTTGGATGATCCTGATTATTAGTGAATTCAAATGCTTTTAAAGTTTGTAACTAATGAGATTAAGTTAATAAGTTGGAGCAAACTAAATATTTATGATGTGGTTGAATATCAGTGGATCGACACAGATGCTAGAACAAAAGTAAACCCGGGGACTCGAGTGATGTGTCTTGAATTCCTTCAAAAATGCATGTTTTTCCAATAAATAAAAAAAGCCCAACAGCTGAGCAAACATGCTGTTCCTTCCCTCTTGAAAAGTTTTCTCTCCACAACAGTTGGAGTACTCTATTTGGCTGAGATCAACACAATCTTACCCACTCATGAAGTCTCCAAAAATGTACAGTCCGTTCAGATTGGGTGACTCACATCCTCTGTACACATATCCCCCTGTCACAGACTTCCCAACATGATGGCTGTATGCAAATATGGGGAGGATGTCATCTGTGGTGGCAGAGAAAGATGCACTAAATTTAACTAACATCTGAGACATCAAAATAAGATTGAAAGCGTGGGACATTATGGCGGAAATAACAGGTGGTGAAAGTGTCGACGAGACAGAAAATAGCTCTTGATTTTTAATCACATGAACAGAAAGAAATACTCACCCAAGGAGGAGTTGTGGCACAGTTTGATATCAAAGCACTCAAAGCCCTCTTTGGCTCTCCATCCATAGTTCCCTCCCTTCACGATGATGTCAATTTCCTCGTAGCGGTTTTGACCCACGTCTCCGCAGAATATCCTGCCCCTGCCGTATCGGCTGACCGGGTCTCCGCGGTCCACGGAGCAGCGCCACATGTTTCTGACCCCGTATGCAAACACCTCTGGACGGGCCTCTGGGTCTCGCAGGAATGGGTTATCGGTTGGGATCCTGTACTGCTTCCCACTGGAGTCACTTCCGTCCACATCAATGCGGAGCACTTTTCCCAACAGAGCACTCCTGGGTAGGAAAAAAAGATAGGATTTAGCAACAGTTGTGACCTTAGTGCAGCGATTCTCAGCCTTGTAACACCGGGATGTGGATAGCATGAGGAAAACAAAGATCATTGCCAACTCTTGCACATAAAAATTAAAAAAATTGCACGAACGCTCCAGGTCAACTTCACACGTTCTTTCCATCTCACCTCATAGACATACTCTGAACTCACAAAAACAAGGAAAACAAGGAGTTCATCTGCTGTTACTCCAGGCAGAAAACCGTTGGGAACTGTCGCTTGAAGAAACCTGAGGCACCTTACTTGTTTTGCGCGTTGCCATACTTCCCAAATGGATCTCCAGCTTTTCCACCATCACCAGTAAAGATGTACAAACATCCATCGAGACCGAACAGCAGCTGGCCTCCGTTGTGGTTTGCGGCGGGCTCCACGATCTCTAGAATGATTCTGAATGTAAAAAAGAATGCAAGTTGAGAACGATCTCATCTGCTGAAGGTGATAAATATCTGGTTTTCATGATCATCATGGGCACTATTCCTAAAATGCAATTACAGTACCCTAATTTTAATATGTGGCATTTTGACGATTATAATAAATGACCAAAATTGGGGGCATGGTTGCAAACTTGAAGATTATGACAAATAAATAATAAAAAGGCACCACATTTTGGGATTTGGGGGTACTATAACAACGTCAGGGACTGTATCTTAAATTCACAATATCTCATGAGGTTTTCTGTATTTTGATATGTGCTTTCTTTTAATTGTTGCACATTAAGTTGAGATGAGCACACTTCCCGCTGAGAAAAAAGATAAATGAAAAGGCGCTCAAGGCCCCAGAAAAGCTCTGATCCAACCCTGAAGTGATTTACAGTATTCATCTCAGAAGAACATGTCTGTGCAAGGTTAAGTGCACTTCCAGCCCAGAAGCTCACAGTATAGTTAGGTACGTATACGTCTTTCAAAGGGTAATTGCAGTAAAGGTGCACAATTATACATTGTCAGCAAAACTTTGATGCCATTAAAAGAGCAAAAGGAAGCTTCAGCGTACCTCTCTGAGTACGGATCAGCCACGTTCATGTCGTGGGCAGACACCTTCATCTCACTGACTCTGACCTTCTCCAGCTCACTGTTGACCTGGATAGAGTAGTAGACGAAGAAGCGTCCGTTGTCCCGGTACTCGGGGTGGAAGGCCATGCCCAGGAAGCCCCTCTCGTCCCCCAGCCAGGGCGTAGTCATCACCTCCCCGCTCATGTCCAGGAAGGGCTGCTCCAGCCGGCTGCCGTCATGCAGGTGAACCCACACAAAGCCCACCTGCTCGGCGATGAACATGCGATGTGTGCCATCGCCGCTGTGAAGCATCAACACGGGGTTCCTGAGGTTGTTGGCCACCTCTGTGAGGCACACCTGGAGACACCCTCTGGGGTCCTCCGCCACCCGTCCCAGGTTGCTGTTGAGGTCGGGGCTCTTCAAGACGTTGGGGTAGCAGTAGTCCCGGTCGGACAAGTCCACCAGGCTGCAGAACGTGGACGCGTCTCGCTCAGACGTGTCCTGCAGCTGCTGGTTCTCGGTTAAATATTTCACCACATGGCGACATTTGAGGTGAAACTCGGTGCAGTAGGCGAAGCAAAGGCCAGGTAGCTCTCTGACAGGTGTGTAGGGGTCCTCAGCATCGTAGAGGTGGGCGGCATACGGAGAGCACTCCTGGATGGAGCAAACACGAGACACTTCAGTCTACTGACTATCACAGAGACGATTAAGAACACTGGTCAAAAATAAGGTAAAGATTAAAGGGGACACTTGACTCTATTAGCATCCCCATTAGCAATCACAGCTATAAATCAATCAGAATTCCTCTTGCATTCCAAGCAACCTTGATCTTTCCTTTTATTCAAAAATAAATATTCATTCTTAAAGAACATAACTCCTCGTCCAAATGATCTAAAATCATATTCATCCACCCTGCATTTTCACACATTTAATTTCAAGAAAATATGGATATTTATAAACATTTCTGTCACACTTTAGCTGACTAGAGGGACATCTGACCTTAGAACTAAAGCATGGAAGTGTCCCTCAGCACTCAGCCCCCCTCCCCTCCCCTATGCACGCCACTGTTTTAGGAATGTGGAAATATGGAATAGTAATATTCATCTAATGTCAAGGTGTTGTGGCTCAGACCTTCCACACCTTTGACAGTAGTTTCGACAAGTATTGGTTAATACGAATTTTAACTTATTCCACTTTTTAAGTCATTATGAAGACTCTGGGTTGGAGCCCTTTTAAGAGCTAATGCAGAGTTTTGTGAATGAAAATCACAGGTTCCCTTTCTCATCAAAATAAAATCTCCTCTAAATTGTTTTTGCCCAACTGTTAATTAAAATGTGGATTGCATTAAATTGAGGAACAGGAGTGATGTGTGTCAATAAAATTATAGCAAATTAAATAAAACTAAAAGTTGCATGATGCCTGAACTTTGATCTATGTCAAATTGTAGATCTAGCTTAACTTTAATGATGGCTTTGATTAGGCTGATAGAGGTTGATGTTAGAGCAATGTTTTATTCTGTGAAGTCACTTCTTATATTCATCACCTCCTCAAAAGCACACAGATAAGAGCATACATATTTACCTGGCACATGATTTCCTTCAACATGTCTGCACAGAGCTCATGACCCGCCGTTTCCAACTGGTCAATAATGTCCCAATATCTCTCCGCGATCGTGTTGTCCGTTCTCTGGTCGCAGCAGCCAAACTGCTCGTACTGGGTGCAAAACTCCAGGTGCCAGGAAGGTTTGAAAGGTGGCTCGAAGTCCAGACACTGAGGATGAGCTGACGCTGGCTGGACCGGGACGAGCAACATCCCTGACATGATCAGGATAAACTCGGCAAGGCTCGTGGGCTTTTTGGATGAGCTCGGCCGTGCCGCCGTGCGTAAAAACGCGCAACGGGCTCCGCTTGGAGGGAGCGCAGTATCTTGCATACTTGTCATTTTTGACGTCTGCCCCCGAAAGAGCTCAACTGTTTCGTCTCCCTTATGTGTAAGACACCGTGTACGTGTGCGCGCGTGCGCGTGAATGTATGTGTTACGCGTGCGCAAAACTATGTGGACGTGCGTCCCAGTAGCCAGTCACTGCCTCATTTGTCCCCCACGCGTCTCGCCACCTGCGCAATCCAGGTAAAAATGCACCTTGTCTCCCATAATTTGTCACAATTAAAACAAAACACACCCGTAATGACTCGTTGAGTTAATTAGAATTGTTATTTTACTCACACTTTGGGTTTCGGTAGCGCAGTTGGCAGAGGAACACACACACACACACAGACACAGGCAGCAGGGCACAGTGTCGAGGCATGCAAACATCAACATGCTACCACAACACAAACTGCAATTATGTCTCTCGTTGATGTATAGACGCCTCCGGGCAGCAACATCTTGGCAGCAGCTGTGCTTCATACAGATGTGTACTGTCCCGGCATGTCAACTTTTATTTGCATAGTCAAGATGTCTGTCATCCTTTTCTGCTGGTGCCAAGTGAAACACATGTAATCAAGACAAAGCAACATCCTCTGCTTTGTTTTTAGTGGTGTTATCTATATCCCCAAATATATCATTCTTTTTTTTATCTTACTTTCTATTTTGTTGACAGTACTTTATCAGAATCAAAAAATAATTGCATGCCACCCACAGAGGGTTCCCACAGTAAACTGCTTAGCAGAGGTGCAAAACCACTCTGCACCTGACACATTTAATCTCCTCTATTGATCAATTTAGTCAGTAGATTACAGTCTTATCAATATAGTCACACTAATTCAATATATGGCAATGTTAATGTTGTCCATCATGGAAAGAAAGTAACACACAAAATAACGTGCAGTATTTATCCATCAGATGGCAGCAACCAACTCACGACTGCACTTGAAAGTGAACAAGGATGCGGAAATACGTCATTTTTTTTTAGTTCGCGTTTGTTTTGGTGAGGAGAAAATTTGTTAGTTAGAATAAAAAACATAAAACTTCCTTCTGGACGCTTCAGCTTAAAATATTTATTGATGAAAATTGATTTGTTGGTACATAATTTGATCGACAAAAACAGCAACAAATAAACAGAAATGCAATTAAAAATGAATACGCAATAATCGTAATGTGTTTTGTTTTAATTTAACACACAAACGTGGAAAAAAATATATTTGGAAGTTTATTTTGAAGGCTCAACCTGTTCTTTTCCGGTCGCGTTTAAGTTAACCGTGTTTGTGTTGACGCGCGCAGTTAAGGCGCTGCCAAGCCTGACAAAATACAATTTGAACGGAACCTATGCAGCTAAAAATCCACCGCCATGGCACCATAAACGGGTGGAAAGAAGACACGGTTTCATGCTCGGTAGGTGACCGGAGTCGGGCAACTTTTCGCTGAAACACAGACGGCTGTGTTGGACGCCGAAGTAGCTACAATGAGCTCGGAGCATCAGAGCGACAGCGAGGACGCGGACGAGTCGCAGGACAGGCCCAACAACAGCGGCGGCGACAAAGAGGAGGACCCCGACATCGACGACTCGGACGTGGAGGATGAAATCGCTCCGAGGGTTTCTCCCTCTCCACCGGGCAGCAGCGGGATTAGGCCGGAGCGCAGAGCGAGGTCTCCGGGGTCGGAGGAGCGAGAGCCCCGCTGCGAACCGCCCGCCGCGCCGCCGCCGCAGCAGCAGACGGGCTCCAGCGGCGAGGGCTCCAACGCGGTCATCCGCAGGGGGAATACCCTGTTCTCCTGGCTGCAAAGCAGGACTATAAGGCGAGGGGTGTTTGTGGACCCAGCTAGGGAAAACTTCAGGACAATGACCAGTTTGTACTGCTCGATGAATCCGGCTGCGGAGTCTGTCAACCTGAGCACGCAGACACACGGAGCGGTGTTCAACCTGGAGTACTCTCCGGATGGGTAAGACAACACCTCCACACGTGAGGCCTTTTCACCCGGAGATCATGTTCAAAGGGTTCTCACTATTGACACGTTAAACAGCGCACTTAATGGGTAGATTGTCTGGAAAGTGCTTGAATTGCTTCGTCAGATCCATCCTCGTGTCTCTGGACACCTGAGGCATCCAAGGACCGCTTGTGTAGGAAAGCCCACTGGTTGATATTTATGTTGAAACATATTAAATATTAAGTTCTAAGTTTGAAAATCCTCAAAACAAAAGCCGCTCACAGTGAACTGATGACAACGTGGGTTAAGCCTCGGTGACCAGGCGGCAGACGTAGGAAGTAAATCCTGCAGTGGAACCAGGTCAAGCTGTGCAGTCCGGGTCTGCTTTGTTTGTGGGCTGATTGTGACAGCAGGACAGAACGCATGCTCATTCTGCACAACTGATCTCATGTTATGACACAAT
Source organism: Cebidichthys violaceus (assembly GCF_023349555.1). Lineage (NCBI taxonomy): Eukaryota > Metazoa > Chordata > Actinopteri > Perciformes > Stichaeidae > Cebidichthys > Cebidichthys violaceus. The sequence goes on along the minus strand of NW_027176395.1, from coordinate 2,385,729 downwards.
TTTAATAACATTATTCACATGCAATACAACTTTTTGGTACACAGAGCTTTTGCACGACAGTCATTAAGTAAATTTCAGTTCATTTAAAATGTAAAATAGTGAAGATTTGTGGTCTTGGACATCCGTCTGTAAACATTCTGGTAAAGGACTTACTCATATTGTATTAAAATGAATATTATGCAATAATGAAAATTGGTAATCTGACATTCTTGGGTTATAAGAAGGAATCGTTATTTATCTTATTTAATTCTATAAAATGATTATTGATTTTCCTATTTTTCTCTCCAGATGTTTCTCTGCTGCATCGCTGTCAACTGCAACAACAAATATGTTTTCCCCCTTCTACATTCATATATACATAGATACTATGATGCGTCCCCATTAATACTTCCACACTACATTTCTGTGCCGTTATCTATGTACATCATATGTGTTTGATCTGAGTTAGAAGTTGTATTGTTGGAGCTGTCTGTGTGTTGAGAAGCATAATAAGAATATTGTTCACAAAGACTCTGATTCGTCTGCTCAGGTCTGTGCTGACTGTGGCCTGCGAGCAGACTGAAGTCCTGCTGTTCGATCCCATCTCGTCCACACACATTAAAACCCTGACGGAGGCCCACGAGGACTGCGTCAACAACATAAGGTGCTTTTCTCAAACTGTAAATCATCCAGGGAGGGTTTTTTAACCCACAGAGGGGGACCAAGCAAAAAGAATCCGGGTGGTCAACTACGTTAGAATAAAGCTCCTTTTGAATGTCTTGATTCATGTCCAATGATCCCTTCACTATGTGTGCCCCCCCCATGCAGGTTTTTGGACAATCGTTTGTTCGCCACCTGCTCTGACGACACCACCATTGCATTATGGGATCTCCGTAAGCTGAACTCAAAGGTTTGCTCGCTGCACGGCCACGCCAGCTGGGTGAAGAACATCGAGTACGACACCAACACCCGTCTCCTCGTCACGTCCGGCTTCGACGGCAACGTCATCACGTGGGACACCAACAGGTCTGTGTAGTTGTGTGGGCCGAGAATTCAATTTGACCATTCATTTTTTTAGTTTCTCTAACTCTAGACAAGCAGCTTCAGTTTGTCTTGATCCAAAGCACTCGTTTTTGAAGTCCTGATTTACACTTAAATATTGACGCCATCAAACCTTCTGTCACTGCCCCCCCCCCCCCCCCCTGCAGGTTTACAGAAGACGGCTGCCCGCACAAAAAGTTCTTCCACACCCGGTACCTGATGAGGATGCGTCTGACGCCCGACTGTTCCAAGATGCTCATCTCCACCTCCTCGGGGTACCTGCTCATCCTCCACGACCTGGACCTCACCCAGTCCCTGGAGGTGGGCAGCTACCGCATGCTGCGAGCGCGACGGACGCCCCTCAGCTCAGGTCAGACCACAGTCTCCCTGAACACAGAACAGTTTATACATTCTGCCCTCATGTCATATATTCATTTCACTCGTGTTTGACCTTTTCTCGCCAACACAACCTCTCAGATTCCTCTTTGTCTCCATAATATCTTTGGCTACGTGAAGCAATTCTTTGATAATTTGATTAGTTTATTAAGACTTAAAGGCAGCGTCGGTAATCTTCTTCCAAAACATTTTTATTGTAAAATAGTTCACAAATAATTGTTTTATCCCGTTTTGAAATGTGCCATGAATTACACATATGTTTGCCAATTTTAACAGCAAGAAAGTTACATTTTGAAGTATAAGACTGAGAAAATATGTAATTAGAAAAACTACACAGTTGCTGAAGCTGCGATGCCTGTGTGTTTCGTACCAGGATCTACTCGCACCAACGAGTCTTGTTCCATCAACAAAATATGACAACTGAACATATTTTGTACATATTTTGGTCTAATCGGGGGACCAAAATATTGCACAAATGAATTAAGCAGTTTTAAGACCACTCGTTTGTCATTATTATCGTGTAAATGGTGATTAAAAGTGAACGTTACTGTTGATTCCAGATTGAATAAACTGATTTCTGACCCTGTTGTGATTCCGTAGATGGAGGCACGTCTGCCTCCAGGTCAGCTGGAACTCCTCGCCAGGGAAATGACTCCAGCAAGATCCACCCTCCTCGAGAAGGTCAGAGCAAACTACGGCGTAAAACTGAATAATAGATGTCACCCGAGGCCCCGCCGAAGTAATAAAGACGAAGACTATAAACTAAATTAACTTTGCTCTCGCAGGTCTTTCTCCGAGAAACAGCCTGGAGGTCTTGACTCCAGAGATCCCTGGAGAGAGAGACCGAGGGAACTGCATCACCTCCCTGCAGCTCCACCCGAAGGGCTGGGCCACGCTCATCCGCTGCTCCAGCAACATGGACGACCAGGAGGTGGGGAACAGAAACACCCGTTACCTCACATCTGCTTTATAGATGTGATCCTCAGTTTAGTTGAATAAATCGCCTCGCTGCATGTCATCATCTTCATGTTTTATAGACCTGGAAGCAGAATTAGATTAACGATGATGTAATTTATGACATCAGTTAGTGCATCATCATTACTTGGAACCTGGCAAATGTCACACTGCACCATATATATATATATATATATATATATATATATATATATATATATATATATATAAAATGAAAAAAAAACCAGTGGGGCTGAATAGTGTAGTTTTTGACACTTGTGTCGATGCAATACCTGAGATTTGGTTCAAAGACCTTAACAATACTTTAAAAATAATACCTTACATAAACACGTCTTACTACAAAACTCTTCTTTTTAACAAAAGAAATCAAAGTTCACAAAGGATCATTTTCTAAACACAAGCCACCCTATAATAACTTATTATAGGGATTTACAGATATCTATATATTTATTTTATTTTATGATGTGTTGTTGATGACAATTGGAATTAAGTTTAATGCTTTTTTTCTTTCGTTTTTTTAAGTTTAAAAAGGTTTACTCTTGGTTCCTGTTCATTTTGAAGACTTTCTGGTTTTATTATTTTAATAATAAATAACAAGTCAGTAGATTTATAGCAGCTCATTCTGTCAAAACATCATTGCATCATTTGCATTGAACCTCAGACCTGGTGTGAGTTTGTCTCAAACAAGACCACCAAGAAAACATGAGAGCAAACCTTGCAGCTCTTGCTGTTGTATGATTATGTGAATTGGTGTCTCACCACCAGCAGAAAGCCACTAATGGTTCTGTTGTTGTCACTGCGACGCCCGGACCAAGTCTCTCTGCGGTGACGAACGGTCTCCGGTGTGAGACGTGGACTTCATCTAAACCTGCGTCTCCGTCTTCTCTCCCCCAGTGGACGTGTGTGTATGAGTTCCAGGAGGGAGCGCCCACCCGCCCGCTGGTGTCCCCCCGCTGCTCCCTCCGCCTCACCCACTACATCGAGGAGGCCAACGTCGGCAGGGGCTACATCAAAGAGCTGTGCTTCAGCCCGGACGGACGGCTCATCTGCTCCCCGTACGGCTACGGCGTCCGCCTGCTGGCCTTCGACGAGAACTGCGGCGAGCTGGTCGACTGCATGCCCGTCCAGACCAGCTGCCTCAGGGAGATCCGCTCCATCTACTCGCACAGCGACGTGGTGCTCACCACCAAGTTCTCCCCGACGCACTGCCAGCTGGCCTCGGGCTGCCTCAGCGGACGCGTCGCCCTTTACCAGCCCAAGTTTTAGAGAAACGACGCGCTGCAGACCTGGGTGAAGAAGTGCTCATCAGGGTTCCTGCAGAAACGTCCCACAACACTTTTCTATGATTATAAACTCCAAGCATATAAGATATGCAGAAATCTGCTGCACAAAGACTATATCTAATAATTAGTAATATGGCCTTCCTGCTATCCTTTGTTATAAATTATATCAAAAACCATCGAAGTAATTTAACATTTTCAATCGATCTGCACCTTTAGAAACCCTGATGAACATTTCCTAGCATTTGTTTTAAAGTGCTCAAGTGGACCAGCTGGGTGGGATTTACTGCATGCAGATATTTTCAAATATTCTGACATGTGGTACGACTGGAATTTTGTGATTTCTCTGGACCCTCTGCCAGACAATCTGTTTTGGGAAAACTCCACCCATCTGGTACCCAAAAAAAAGGACAAAAAAATATATATATATATTTGAAGCACTTCCTAAACCCAGGTCTGCAGCTGTGAAACAGACTGCGTTTGTTTGGGACGGAGCTGTCAGCCGACACCTGAAAGGAAAGTCAAATCGAAACAGAAGAAGAAGTCTTCGGCCTTGACCCGGCTGCAGGAGCGAGTTCAATCTTTAAGCCTCTCTGACCCTGAATGTCAAGGAAAGGAAGGACAGCGGACATCCGGGGCTTTGTTGGACTGACTGAGGAGCGTGTTGGAAGTCCAAACTTGCAACATTCTTTTTCATACTAAAGATTGATTTTTGGTCTCTAAAGCAGTAGAAAACTTATTTTGAGACTCGACACATCCAGATGTTGCCGTCTCGGGACAGAAACACTAAGGATGCAAACAAACAGACGGATATTAATCCAACCGACGAGACGAACGAGAAAAGGAGGCGCTTGCGTCCGTCGTCTGCGCCGCCGTTGCTCTTCTTGCTCCGCTCTGCTCATGCCTTCTTCACAGGTGCTGCTTCTCTGCTCATACAATCTTTCTACAAGGACCTCATCATCATCATCATCATCATCAACGCCTTCACCCGCCTGTTTCTCTTCGTTTTCCGTCTCCACGCCGTTTTTCCGCCTTTCATGGTCTTTAGTGGTTTAGCTTTTTAGTGGTTTTATTGGCGTGTTAATGTCGGCACTTGTTGTTCACGGTGTTCGTTTGATTCTACACGTTTCACTGTTTGCCATCGTTTAGGATTAGCTGCGTTGGACTCGCTTCTTATTTCCCTTCACAGTTAGTGTGTTTTTATCTTAAGCCTGTGAATGGACACTTTACGCTGTCTGGACAATAGAAAAGTCCAGCTGCTGTCATTTCCTCAGCTTTCAAAGTATCCCACCATTATTCAACTCCACTTTCTGTGCAAAACACTTTTGCAAGAATGTCATACTTTTGCGAAGGAAATTCTTTTTGCAATTACACATTTCTTCCCTTAAAGATGAGGCTGGCATTATTCTGTGGCACTCAGCCTGAAGCCCATTGGTTCTTACTGAAGACGTAAACCTTTAAAAAAAAGAAAAGAAAAGAAATACATAGTTTAATACAAAAAATGTAAAAGCTCGGTAGTTTCCTGACCATGCTGGCTGCTGTAGTTTGTAGCAAACCTTACTCTTTGTTGGGGACTACTTTCAGCTGCGGAGTAACACACAACAAGTGTTCTAGTGAGGGTTACCAGCAGCAGGATGGAGGATTAATATAAAAACGTCAATGTCCATAGAAATGAAGGGACCTGACAGTCAGTGCAGCTGAGCAGCAATTGAGCTCCATGGCACAAAGGAATCAGATATCAGTGTTTGGTTAAAGCAGACAACGTTGGAGTGTTTTGGGTCTTTTCGTGAGGTTTATTGACTGTAAGAATATTGCCAGCCTCATCCTTTAATTTAACAGCTTGCTGACTTTTTGGCCAAGAGGTTGCCTCAGCATTGTTCGTTTAACCTTTTATAGGATGAAGTGTTGCCAAGAAACTTGATTTTTGCTCTTGTACCTCATTACGTTGGTTTTTGGAGTGTTGATCCACGTCAGTGTTTTGATTTTTCTTTCCTCCCCTTGCATCACATCCAGTTTCTCATGTTCAGTGTTGTCCTAAAGGTGACCAATCAGGTTTTTTTTCCTCTCTCCGAGGACCGAATGGATTGCTTTGACTAGTATCGGCAAATTGTTGCGTTGATGTTTCCAACCAGTGTAGTATAGCTGCTGTAAGAGCCGAGCACACGCATGGATGTCACATCTTACTGACTGACTGACTGCAGAATAGATATTACGTAAAGAAAAAAAAATAGACGTTAGCGTATACTACTATGCATACACGCCTTTATGAAGATTCACCTTTCTTATTTATGCCAGGGTGATGCTCTGTGTGGAACTGTCAGATGCCAAAATATGTTTTGCTTGGACAAGGCAGTGCTTCTCTGTAGTGTGATTGTGAGCTGAGAACTAAAAGTGAACATCTGCTGTTATGGATTTTTTTTTTTTTTGTGTCTTTACATGTGGCAAAAGCTTGAATTGTTAAATATTTTTTGGGAAATACTCTTAGATGGACGCATTGGACCTTTCTTTGAATATAACTAATGCTACAGCTAGCAGCCTGTTAGCTTGACTTAGCTTGCTTTGTAAAAAGACGGGGGAAACGGCCATCCTGGTTCAGCCCAACAGTAAAGTGTTGTCCGTATTAAAAGAAGTGTTTAACTAAAAATTCGAATTCGTTGGAAATAAACTTTAATACAGTAATAGTCCGGGATATAACCCTGTAAACGGCATTAAGATGTGTTGGGAGTTGGGTTTTGTTGCGGTTAGACAGAGCCAGGCTAGCTGTTTCCACTTTGTCCTAAGCTAAGCTAACCGGCTGCTAGCTAAGCTAAGCTAACCGGCTGCTAGCTGCACGAAGCTATATTATCACTATCAATCTTCTCTCCTGATGAGGCGTATTCCCTAAAATGTAAAAAAAAGAAAAAAGATTAATAACTTTAGATTTGAAGTAAAGAAAAAAAACCTCATAATGCAGATTAAACTAATATTGATATTTCCCAGCTCTCAACGTGTCCTGTTCGTGATGAGGAAGGACGCTTTTAACACTTTGTACCTCAGTTAAACTGCTGTTAAAATGTGTGTATTTCAGTAACAAATGGAGTTCATTTCACTTTCAGTTCAGTCAATTCCAAGGACTTTCCCCTTTCTCTGAAACAACTCAATTCCCAAGTTACAGACATTAACGAACACTCTTGAATGATTTAAATTGACATTTATCGCAGTTATATATATTAAATTGACTGAGCTGAATGTTAAAGGACCGACCATGCTGTATCAATGCTGCTTTTATTTCACTAAAAAAAATCACACGCTCTTTGGAGAGAAGTGTCTTATCTGCCATTTTCACTTCAGGTATAGCAACTAATAACCGGGTTCATTTTTATGAATGTGTTCCTTGTTCTTGTTTTTCACTCCTGTTCTGGGTTTTAACCTGCGTTCTGTTGTGTGGATTAACTGAATGTTGTCGGTAGTTCTGGCGTTACCTGTGCACTGTCACCTAAACGGAACACAGCTGGAGGAGGGGTGGACAAGAGACGAACACTTGTTATGAATTGCTCGCACCGTTGTTCCCTAAATGGCAAGTGATCCCAACAACGATACTAAAATGGTACTTATTGTCACTGAAATAAAAAGGTTAGCTTCTTTTGCACTGCTGACTGTTTGAGTTTAGTATTTCTGTTCTTAGCTCCACACGTGAAGTGCTGAGAATCCACCACTAGATGGCGGTCAAACTCAACCAGTGGTCCCCAAACATAGGGGTCCTGGCCCCCTCAGGGGGTCACGAGATGATTTACAAATTCAGAAGGAAAAGAAATCTTTCTTCTCATTTTTGCTTTTGTCTTTTGAATTAATAACTACTGTCACTTCATCAGCCCTTATTCTAATAAGACAATCCCATACTGGTTGAACTTGTCAAAATCAGATGAAATAAAAACAACATTTTGTATACCAATCTTGTTTTTAGCAATGCTAGCGGCAAGGCTCTACGGAGGGCAAAGTTGGTTCCATACTGAAATATCTCAACGCCTATTGGAAGGATCGGCATGACATTTGGTACAGATATTCATGGCCCACAGTGTAAACATTATATCTGCATCAGCACTTTGTCTTGTTTCTTTGCTCTGTCAATCATCTTGTGACCCCTCGTTTTTGTTTTTATGGGATCCTCTGTTCTCGCAGCTTCTTTCACTTCCAGGCTGTTCTTCTACTTTTTCTTCACCCTTGGTTCAGATCTACACGCGAGAATATAGATTAAGACAAATAAGTCATATTTATTTGAGATTTTTTTTTTTTTGGTCCTGTTGGACTTCAGTCAAACAAATAAAAACAGACACGCTGTTAGAAAAAAACAATAAAACATGTCACATATCAGACCAGCTGACACTCACACTCAGTCGTCAACAGACACTACGGCGTCATCAGCTATAATGTCGAATGAAACAGTTCTTGTGCAAAACAAAAAAAAAGAAAAGTGAATTCAAACTTTAACATTCAATGATGCCTGTCTATAAATGTGAAGATGTCCATAATCCTTCAAAACGTTTGTGTCCGTTTGTATCTTTCTTCCTGTGTATAAAACCTGCTTTTTAAATATCCTGTCAATGTCTGTAAGAGTTTGTGTGGCTGTCGTGGTTCAATCTGCCTTAAAGGGTCAGTACACCCAAATACGTCGCTGTGTTTTTCTTTAATATTTAAAGTTGTGATTGGCACATACAAATCTTAGGGGCAGACACTTCACCACATACGACTGCATGCCTTTATGCAGAAGAAATATATTTTTGAGAATTGGGTGAACTGACCCTTTAATAGGATCCTCTCTAGTAGGAACGTGTCACTATTCTCCGTTTAAGCTGAACTTCCTGAGCCAGTAATCCAGCTCATCTCTGAGGCTTCTTCAGCCCCCCGTCCCCGTCTCTCTCTCTCTCTCATGCTCTCTGGGCTCCGGAGGACCGGGCTTTCCTCGCCTGCCTCAGCCGCTGACTCTCCCTGCGCTGGTTGATGGCCTTGGTGCTGGCGCGAAGCTTGCGGAGCCTCAGAGCGCGAAGACGCAGCTGAAGGTCCTGGGGGATCTTCCCTCCTTTGGCCCGGATCTCCTTCAGCCTCTGAATGGGCGTTTTGGTCAGGGTGAAGTCACAGATGGTGGCATGTGGCTCCATTCCAACGCGGCACCGTCGCATGGACGGGTAGTAACCCTGGGCCCAGACCATCACCTTGTACTCGCCCGGGTTCAGTAGACGCCAGTAGTCCCCGTCAGTAGCTGAGGGAATAAAAATCAGACAAAAACGAAGACTTATTGTACCGTCTCCACAGCCAAAATGCATTTAAAAGTTGCAAAATGCAAGTTAGTGACTTCCTACTGGTGGAGAGACGGAGAGTGATTCCTTTTTGTCATCTCAATGTTGCCAAAATTTGGTAAATTGTTCACAAGAATAAGAGGAATAAACGAGCACATAGCAAAATAAACCCCAAACTCTTTGTGTTTACTTTATTATTACTTCTAGAAATATATCCATGTGGTTAATTGAAGTTGTCAAAAAATATTTATGAATCTGTAATTGCCCAGAGATTTCCACTTTCCACTTCTAGACACAGTTACCGTTAGTTAAAGCCATTTTCTGCATTAATATTGCATTTAAAATATAAAATTGAGTGTGTTACCTGATCGGATGTCGTGTTCGTGGTCCTCCACCTTGATTACAGCGTCTGCTATTCCCTGTCTGGTCAGCTTGTCCCTGACCACACCCTTGATGCCTCTGTGAACCTGAGTGAAGAGGAAACGCTGCACCGTGAGGCTCCAAAGAGAAGACTAAGGCACAAATAACCGCTGGATTTTAAAAAGCTGCTGCAGCCGACCACTCGTGTCGTTTTCTTCGCGCAGATGCTGTAGACGCAGACCGACTGACCTGCTCCATGTAAATCAGCAGAGACTCCTTGTTGTTCTCCCACTCGATGGGAAGCTCACTGACGTGAGGGAACTTATCACAGGACAACTCCACCGTCACCTCGAAGCAGTTGGTGTGCATGTAACTGAAGTCATTCATACCTGCAGAAAAGACAGACAAGCATGTAAACAATGAGTATAGGAAGACCAAACAGTTTTTGAAAAATAGCTGTTTGGGAAGATTAACATTTTAGTCTATTATTTTTATTAATGCAAAAAGCAATTTTTGTTCTTTTTCAGGTGAGCTCAGTGCACAAGAGAAAAATACTGTTTCAGTAAATGTAACATTCACAGACACCAGGGGCAATAAATCCCTAAATTGTAGACCTTAAGACACACTTCAGTATTTCAGACGATGTACATACAATGAGTTGGTTTACTGTTGTTTATCTCATCAGGCAGCACATACTTGTTGTCTCTCTGTCCAGCTGTTCCGTCACTGCTATTCTCTACCCGTCCACCAGATGCCCTCAGACTTTTTCCACCTGTCCCAGTGACCCGAGTCCCACATCCACCTGCTCACCTGTGTCTCATTTCACTAAGCATCCCGTCAGAACTTACGCCAGCCCCATTTCCCCAGTCAGTCCCAGGTTGTCAGTGTTGCATTGTGTCCTTCTGTTCCAGCCACCTGAACCCTGGAACCTGAACCTGAACCTGAACCTGAACCTGAACCTATACCCGTACCCTGCTCCAGTCCTGTTCACCTGTGCACTTCTTGCTCCCTACCCATGCCAGTAAGCTTTTGTATCTTCACTGTTCTTCTTTCACTGTCCTTGTAATAATAGATGTCTGCATTTGGTTCTTGTCCCTTCTTGCCTGATGGTGATTTAAGGGTTTAACCACTTTAATCTTAGTTTCGTAAGGATGGTGTCCACATAGTTCAATTTCAAAATGATGACTTTCGTCATTCAAACAGGGGACTCACTGCCGGGGACGGTGTGCCAGGCTCCGCCGTTGATGATGTTGTTGTGTGACTGGAAGTCCTCGTAGTGGCAGATGCGGCGGTTGGGGTTGGACATCGCCAGGTTAGTCGAGGCGTAGACGGTGGCCAGCCATCGGAAGAAAGCGTTGTCCGCCGTGGGGGTGTCCTCCTGAGGGGCCCAGTCCCGCGTGCAGTCGAAGGGGTACACGACCACCACTTCTCCCCCGTGGAGGTTCGCACTGAGCACGAAGGGGATGTCCTGCATCCAGTTGATGACGGCTCGCGTCACTGGTGCAACCTGGGAGGGATGGACAATCTGGGTTAGATTTGTTATGTCATACATGCGGCGCTCTGTTCTTCGTCCTCTCAATGTTCAGTCACAGGATAGTCATCTCTGCCTTAACAACCTCCTGTGTTTTACCATCTACAAGCTGAACATGTAGGATGGTAGGCTAAGATTCTCCAATGAAAGCCCTACCAGTAACTAAAAAGGACAATAAGAATACTTTTGAGGTGAATATATTGAAATTTGGTGATATTTTTACTGTACATCTGGAGGCAAATTTTTAGAGGCCACTAGTGAAACCTCGGCTTTCCTTTTCTCAAAACTGTCCACACACTCTTAAACAAAGTAGTAGAATTTGGTCCTTCGGTGCACTACTCTGTATTTCTTTCAAACCTCTTCTGAAGTTTGAAAGTCTGTTTTTGAAGTCCTTCCTTGGTTTATACCGGAAAGTTTTGGTGATTCTAGTCTTTTACAGCGCTGCTGTCTGCCACACTGTCGTTCTTAATAATGCCACTAGATGGCGCCACTGTGATGGATTTTTCCACATCCTACACTTTGCTCTAACTAAATTCCTAGATGCTCAAATGCCTCATTGAATAATATTGTTTACTGTTACACTGGCCATAGTTGAATGTGTAACTGATTGAATGCGTTAATATAAGCTCAGGCTCTAGTTCCTCCTCTCGTGTGTTATTCTGTATGTTAAGGTCAGAAACGAGGGAAGGTTACACACTGTAACTTTTCTTTTTGAGTAGTTTATTTAGAGTGGTTTTATTTCTGCTCAGGGCTGGTTTGTGATTTTGACCAGGACTCTCCTAAGCTTTTATATCTGGCCATAAAAGATTGAAATACTCATATTGATGAAGTTTTAAATTCCTCTCCTCTCCCCTACACCCCATGTCCTCACCATGGCGTCTTCTTTAGTGTAGTACTCTGGGATGGGGATGTAGTGGTTGGGGACTTTAGATTTATCCGCCGCCGTCTCTTGGGCGTCCCACATGATGTTGTTCAGGTCTGGGAAGTTGTGATTCAGGTCGATTCCTTCAAAGGTGTATCGTCCGTCGGCCCAGCCGGCCAGCTCAGAGCCCTGCAGCAGATCGGTGAGAAACGGGGACATTTAGACAATTATTCCATCACCTGTAGTTTTCTTAAATGCTCGATGAAATGGGGAACTTCAACTTCCTGGTAAACAGGAAGTATCTCTTCTGTACAATTTGGGCTGCCTTTCCCTCTTCTCCTTTCCTGGATTGTGATGATCCTACCACATACTTATAATAAAACGTTTCTACAACAGAGTGCACAAATTAGCAACGCCAGCATTTTAGTCAAAGCATGTGAGTTTAAATTAGTTCTAGTAGGAATTTTGGCTGTTTTTAGTCAGCGTCTCCATCAGGCTAATCTGTGAATTTGAAAAATGATACCAATCCTTTTTATCCACCGTCCCTGATCGACCAAACCCAACCTGCAGTCCAACCCAGAAAATACAAAGGAAGCAGATCTGCCCTCACTCCTACAAGAAAACATGTCTGTTAATCCTGCACACAGTCACTTTGACATCGCCCACCTTCTCATAAGCTTCTTCGTATCCGTCAGGGTTCATGGAGGGCAGGAGGTGGATTCGAGTCTCGGTCACCAGCCGAACGACGCGCTGGTTGCCCTTCTTGTATTCTCTGCACAAGTACTGCATGAGGTTGAGGACGAGCTCTCGGCCCAGAGCCTCGTTCCCGTGCATCCCGGCCACGTAGCGAAACTCAGGCTCCCCTGCCAAGAGGGAAATTCAAGGAGTCGTTTTACTTGCTAAGCAAGTCAAATGTGGAGGTATTTATCTGGGCTCAACATCAACTTGAGTCACACTACACATGAAGCATCTGACATTTTGATTGTATTCAGTAGGTCAAAGTTAAATCCCAGAGCCACATCAGGAGCACATCTTGTTTGTATTGTGTTAGGGAACACTGTGACCGCACTTTGCTAATACTCATACATGGATTGGCCAGACTTGATGTCTGGCATTCTTAAAGCTGAGACTTCCAAAAGAACCAAAATCAGCACAGAAATGGAAAAAAAAAGAGCCAATTTTCCTCTTGAATTGGACGCTAGACTTCCTCTTGGATGTGAAGCAGTTTTGAAATCTGTTGCCTGAGAAGAAAGAAAGAAAAGCTGCCCTCCACTGAATTCATTTAAGCTTTTTTGGCAGATGTAGAGATTCCTGCATCTGAAAACATCACAAAGGAAATCTGTCTTGTTTGGTGGAGAGAGTGCCGTCTCCGATTTCAAACGGTTTGTTTATATGAGGGAGGCCTTCTCTATAAGACACCCAAGCCTCCCTGTGTGTTGCTGCAGAAAAAAAAAGTCTGTATAAACACCGGAGGATGTTGAACTGGGCCCCTGAGCAGCTAAACTCAGGATAACCAGAGGAACACGATGAACTCTGGTCCAGATACTTCAGACTTTTGAGGTTTCAACTCGTAGAAGAAGAGTCAAAGCACTCTTACCTAGTTCATGTTTGCCGGGGTTATCTGAGATCTCCATGACGTACAGTTTGAGGCCCAAGTAGCTCTTCCCGATGGTGTAGATGCGGGTGATGTCCGGACACTCCTCTGTCACAGACTTCATGAGCTTCGGGGTCAAGAACAGTGGTGGAGGAAGTGTTGTTTAGAAATAAAGAAAAAAGTTCAATCACCCAGAGCCCAAAGTGATACATTAACAACGTTTAATTCATTGAATTACTTAATTTGTAAAGTAACTAAAGCTGACGAATGTAGTGGATTAAAAAGTGCAATATTTCCCTCTGAAATGTAATGAAGTAGAAGTACCTTAAATGTGTACCTGAGTAAATGTACTTGGGTTACATTCCAACTCTGGTGTTAAGAAGACAAGTTTGACTAAAAGTCACCAAACGGTTAAATCTGAACTGTGAGGAAATCTGCAAACTGTTAAGAGTCTGAGTAAAAACTTTGGAATCAGCTTTCCAGGAAACCAAAGTTGCTCATCACGCATGTGTGGCCCTGCAGCCGGTCATCACACTCCAACCTTTCTCATCTCCTTGTAGTTGTGCTGTCTGAAGTCCAGAGCGTCTTCTGATCCTGGTTCTTGCTCTGAGTAGAAGTTGTCTGTTGGATCTACGAGGGAAGAAAGAGCACATTGACTTCCTGAAAGACAACCTAGCCTTTAAAGAAAACGGACAAAACACACTGTGTAGCTTCACGCTGCGGCCTACCGTCGACCCGACAGCCGAGTATCTCAGCCCTGAGGCAGATGCTGCCGTTCAAGTACCAGGTCTGAGGGTTGATGCGGATGAATCGGGCGATGGTGGGAACAAGAAGGAGTCCGAGCACCGGGGCCTCTGGATTCTGGTTTCCTTCAAATATCTGTACAATTCAATGTGGCATCACATAGGGTTGAACATGTTAGGATCCCCTTGCAGATGTGCATTGTTGTTATTTTAACATAGAATAACAGAATTAGACATTCTTAGCAGTCTAAAACAGCTACGGGATGGATTGCAGTGCCGATATTCGTGGTCCCCAGAGGATGAATCCCAATGACTTTGGTGATTCTCAATCACCAGGTCAAAAGTTTCAGTTGTCCAATAGTTTAGTATGCAGTGCAGTAGCTCATAAAAGATTGAAAATATTCAAAACGGGGCTGTTTGTTGACTCTTGAGATAACTTTCGCTCACGTCTGACTGAAATCTGATAAAAGGTATTTGAGATAACAGACAACAAACAGGACTGAGAACACAACCTCACGGCAGAAGAGATAACCTTAAAATAAAAACATCAAATATTGTTTTATTAACCACCAGCTCCTTAGTAAGAGATCAGATGTTCAAAAAAACTGCAAACAAGTTGCAGGTTTGGATCAAACCTTCAATTTCTAGGTGTTTCCATCTGCATGTTGCAGCCTCCATCACTGTTTTAGTTTCAATGCACATTTAGATCTTTGTTGTCGAGGCACTATTTGGCAACTGACATATGAGAAAAAGTATTTCTAATATACAAAAGCTATACTGTTATAATGCCAACTAGTTTCAGTTTCTTGCTGTACTCTGTTTTCTCTCTTCCTCTGTAAGAGTAATTTACTTTTTAGGTCACGGTACATATTTCACTTTGGCACAAACTCTTGGAAATCTGTTTTCCATCAGTAGGAGGTCCCGTGGTCACGGTAGATACTGTACATTCCTCTATGTTAGAGAACACACAACAAAAAAAAACGTGTTAATACCGCTTCTTCTGTCCCATTCATGCAGGTTTCCCAGCTCTCAGAGTCGTTGCTCAGC
This sequence comes from Cebidichthys violaceus, assembly GCF_023349555.1. NCBI lineage: Eukaryota > Metazoa > Chordata > Actinopteri > Perciformes > Stichaeidae > Cebidichthys > Cebidichthys violaceus. The sequence continues at coordinate 2,370,648 of NW_027176395.1, read as the reverse complement.
TGGACTTTGTAGGTGTGGACCCAGTCCCAACTGTAACAAAGATCAAGAAATATATTTTAATATGCAGACTTTAATGCAGCGGAAGCACATTGTGCTCTTACTTGTATAACCAGTCTTTTTTTGTGTGTTTTAGCAGCAGTTTTAAATCAACTTTTTTGGAACAAAGCCTTTTTAACCCTGATACCTGACCTCCAGATGGAGTTTCGTCCCTGCAGGATGACTCCAGTGAACAGGGTGGGGTGGAGGGCGTCCACCTCTAGCCACTGGTGCCGGTCCTTATACTCTGCACACCAGGCTCCGTCGTACAGGTCTCCGTCCTCGATGCCAGACTGAAAACACATGTTACACATTGAACACTGCAGAATCCATTGCATAAGATTCCGGTGTTGATCCTGAGTTTAAAATAACTGCTTTCAGACTGCAGAACAAGAGAGGGGGTGGGGATGTGGGATAGGACTGCTGGCTCTTACAGATTATTTAGTTTTCAAGAAACTCAACAAGAGCACTTTCTCTTTTTATTCATTTTACATGCCAACAAAAGCAGAGGGGGAAAAACAGATGGAGAGTTACTTTATTTTATATTTTATGCAACAGAAAATATGTGAATTACACTGAAGGGGTAAGGACATACTATTTTGTTTGTTAATTTGTACATCTTTATAATTCAAAACATCAACAACGAACCACTCATACTGAAATGTGACAATCTGTTGTTTTGATCCGGACTGATCTTGGATGGATTGTTATGACATTTTCTACAGATATTCACGGTCCCCAGAGGATGCTTTTTAATAAATTTAATGATCTACTAATACCACCGTCAGGTCAAAAGTTTAATTAGTTTTGACCAAATACAAAACGATTTACATTCCCATCAGCCTCTGCTGTACTTTGTGGCAATTAGCAAATGTTAGCATTTAGCTCATAGCACCACTGTGCCTAAGTGGCTCCAGACTCTCAGTCTTGTTCAAGCAAAAATGCGAGATTTGCTACTTTTCTTGTGTCTTACATTACCTTTTGGACCACAAAAATAATAATCCTTAATTGCAGCCCTGTTATCATGGTATTCAATACCTAATATTTATTTCTGATCATCTTATAAACCTCTCAGGATCTTTCCAAAAGACAAGAAGTCCCTCCAAAGCTTCAGCATAATCAGGTGAAGTGATACTTCTTCTTCTGGAAACACACTCTCCCTATATGAGTTCCTGTTTCCTGGTATTCTATGTCTCTAAACGTCCATAAGAAGCAGCTCACTGTACTCTGTGCTTGATCCAGATCTAGACCCACCTGGATATTCAGCCTCCCCCTGTGAGGACCCAGACCCGTCCGCTGGTAGGAAGACGCCTGGATCTGGCTGTCATCGACCCGCAGGGACTCCAGGCCGAGAGGGGGGCAGTCTGGAAGGGAGAGGGAGATCAAGGCCTCTGTGGGTTAGTGCTTGTGTGGCGATGCTGACCTTTAAAGAGCTCTGGGACTGACTGCTGACGGGTTAAAACTCTCCCTCATGGTTCCTCTGAGTAAGCAAACACATGTTTGATGTAATTAGAGGTTGCGGAATATCTCTAATCATCCCGGGTCAGTTCAGTGGAAGCTTGGAGGCCCTCTGCAGAGGAAACTGCAGATAAGCGAATCCGGGGAGGGTTTGAATGTAATTTGAGACAAGGTTGAGGCTTCACGCCCAAAAGAAAGTCAAATGTCCACCGGAGCTACAGCTGCAGAGTATTTTATGGGTTTGGGAAGGAGCAATAACAGCCCCATCAATCACAAACACTAAGAGTACTGACAGGATCAAACAGTTCTCTTTAAGATGTGTTCTCTTTAGGTCAAGGGATGCTTTCACTGCCACATCTTTACAATCTAAGGAGGAGCAGAATAAAAATGTCTGGTTTAAGGGAGGTTTACATTAGCACAAGACCATGTCAAATTCCTTGTATGTGCAACCTACTTTAGCAAATAAACGGTTCTGATTCTGACAAATCCCTTTAACATGTGTAGAGCTGTGAGTTGATCTGCACTCACAAAAAGAAATCACTCGCTCCAGTTTCTTAAACGTGAATATTTTGCTGATTTTCTTCGTCTTTTGTGATAAAAAACTGAATACATTTTGGTTTCAAACTGTTTGCAATATGTTGTTTACAAACAATTTGTAGACCCTGTGTCCCACTATTTTCTGACAAAAATAATAATAATAATAATCGTGAATAAAATGACTATTTAATCTACAAATATCCAACGTAGGTAATTATGCAGCCTCTTTCAATTAAATAAAAATAAATTATATTTTAGGGAATTCAGTAAATGTGGCAAACAGTCACCAAGATAATGTAATATTTGATTTCACTAATATTATATCTGAAGCATTAATGTAACAAAATCATGTAAAGTAATTCATCGCTCATTTAAAATCTTTGTTTCTCACACTGAAATGATTTTACTTGATTTGTTGTTTCACAGGTTTAGAAAAAAAGCTAGTCAGGAGCTCAGTGGGTCCCTGAAGGCATCATTTATTAATTACACTTAACATTAATAATTGGTTTTAATCAGCTTGAAGTGTTCTTGGCTTCCCAAAGCTTCCCAAAAAAAGTCAAACCAAGTAAATGTTTTGTCCTACCCAGTTGTGTTCTCTTCTCTTTTGTCTTGCTGTCATCTTCTTCTTCTTCTTTATTGTTTTCTTCTTCACTGTCTTGGCTGATGTTTTTGGTGTGCAGCTGTTCCTCCCTCACAGCGGCGGTGGATGACTTTGTCCTTGCTGCTGTTGGAGTCGGCCGGTCTGTGCTGCGATCCTGCGGCTGCACAGTGACAGACTCAGCTGCAGTCGTGTTGTTAAATAATGAATTAATCTCGGTTGTTGTATCGTCTGTCAGCGCTGCGTCTAAAAATCCACCCAGAATAATCACTGCAGCCAACGTGCACAATGACTTTTCCATCTTCCTCTTTGTTTGCTGCTGCAGAGTGAGGAGGGGAGGGGGGGGGAGCACGGCCAGTTTATGTGGAGATGACAGAGAGCCAGACCTCCATCCACTTCCCTCCTCCTCAAATCCCACCTCCCCTCCCTCACAAAATTCCAACTGGAGTCCCGGGAAAAGAAATGGGATTCAAAAAATACTTTTTTTTTCCATTGCAGTTTACATAATGTGGGTTATTTGTACATCACTGACCCATTTATTCAACTGCCACATAAACATCTTTCCTTTTGCCAAAGTGTGATATGAAAAGTTAATATTTCTGCACAATTAACACCACATTTGTTTCATCTTCTCCTCCCTTCTCCTCTTTTTCTCTCATGACAGCATGGTGGAGCGTAACATTTACTGACTTTGCGCTGTACTTGAGTATTTCCATTTACTGCCGCTTTACACATTGCTTCCTTTGTACTTTGTTACTCCACAACATTTATTTGATCACTTACTTTTCAGATGAACAAGACAGAAAATGAGCTCCACCTTTACAAGCGTCACTCACTTCACTACAGAGACATTTTGCAAATCCCTCAACATTTTATATACTTATTGAAAAAAGAGACCAAAACATTGTGTCCTCGGTACAACACGAACCCTTCTTAAAACCTTTTAATGACATGTAAAAGCAGTCTTTCCTTCTTGCTGCCAGATGTTTGTGGGAGATCACTTTGGCAAAGACTGACATCTGGCAGATGCATCCTGTCACTAATGTTTCAATAAACTGTCTTGTGTGTCAGATTAGCTGCCATCAGTTTAAATGATGATTTCATCTGATATCAAACCACTCAGGATATTAATGTATTTTTTCTTACTGATTCTAATCTTAGTTTTATTTTTTTATTTTTCCTGTTTTCCTCAGGGTCTGCTAGCAGCACATGACCCGATTCCCCTCACCTTTATGTTGAAGGAACAGTGTCCTCCGTCCATTTTGCCATTTTCAGTTTACTCCCAAGCTGCTTACCCTCCACTCTTTATCCAGACACAATCTTGTATCTGTTATGAGTCACGTTGACATAACCTGCAGCTCTAGCTGGTGTGACTTTTAGATTTCTTGGAAAAACTCTTGCTGCACTTCCTGAAAAACATCTAATGCAAAACATCTGAAACAGTGTTAACCACCCAAATAACAATATAAGAACCAGACAGTCAATAAATCCTCAGTGATTGTTGATACATCTGTACCAAATTGTTCTGTCTGTTGGTCTGGAGAGGCGAGTTGAGATTTATTACAACAACTGAAAAGCACAGATTATTTTAAATGAAAAACATCACACCCCTGTTTTTCTACTTCCACCTAAACCACATCTTTTTAAATCGCCAGCAAACCTTCACATCTGTGTCGTATTCAAGTCGAACAGTCATGAGCTGCGGCTTTTAGTCACTTGGCTGTCAACATCTGGTAAAATGAATAATGTTGCAAAGCAAGACGGCATTAAGAGAAACAAGGAGTTTACTCTCTAAGTTGCATGTGACGTGTTCCCAGGTGGTCTGTAAGCATGTAAACACAAACAGTCTATACAGTGAGGCTTTGTCTTGTTTGTGTTCCCAGGTTTGACTCAGCTGTCAGTCTCTCTGACAGTGTGTTAATGATATTCTCTTCAGCCACAAAGTTCTGTGGAAATATTCCAAACTTCTGATCCAAACCAGCTTAATTCCAGTAGTAAATTAAATACAAAACATATGACAGCATTAAACAGAGTGTAAACATCTCATAATGTTGCATACTTATGCTCTTATTTAGTTTGTTAATGTAAGAAGTTATAGCGTTATAAATGGCCTGCAAATATTGTACATGGCAGGGTTTTTGGGAGGAAGTTATATGCATGATTTTACTCTGGAGGAGTTTTATTTTTTTAAGAACGTCAATCATTTGCCAAGGCCATAAAATCATCAACTGAAGAAGGTATGGTAAAATGTTGATTTCACGTCTGAAGTTTAAGAGTTTTTATTTAGGAGACGATGTCTTTGTGGAATCAAATAGACACAACATGAGTAACCGCTTCCTTTTGATATGCAGATAACAGAGCAGAGAGCCTCTCACTTACAGGAAATGCTCTTTTTCTTATATTAATCAGCTGAAATGCTATCAGTGCTGCTGCACGTAATAGCCAAATGTCATGGCTATAAAGAGCAAGCCATGACAGAAACTATTTGTTCTGGGAAATCTATCGTACCTCATTATGTTCTCTTCTTCATTCATTCAATCTAATCATGGAAATTACAAGAGAAGAAGAAAATAGATATGTGACATTGATAGCTGTGACTCTAGTTTTCAGTATTTTGTGACATAATTACTGCACCCTCCACAACTACATTGGTTTCCAACATTTTTTGCTTTAGACCCATTAAAGACTAAGTAAACAATAACTTTAAGTGTATTCAATTTCTTTGTATATGGAGGTGAACGACAATATAAAGTGGCAAAATAGTGATAGTGAAGTGAAAGTCTACGTTACACCATGTTATATATTATTAGTAGTAGTTGGAGCAGTAGTAGTAATAAAAGTAGTAGTATGCCAAAAAAAACTGAATTTTATTTTGAAATCGAGAATACCTGCACCTGATTGGTGCATTTTGCAGTGACGCGTACACGGAAAAATGGCCACGCAAGCGAGTGGAATCACAACATTGCATTTGAAGTCTCTCTACTCGTCCTCTTATCGTTTCATTTCAGCCATTTAATTGAACCCGTTGCATTCAGGATGTTTCTAACTGTCATCGAGGCGCAGAGATATTTTCCTCGAAAACGTGAAAGATTTAGTTTCGTGAAATGAAAACATGTTGCTGGTCGCTGCGAAAGCTAACCGACAGCAACAGGAAGTAGCTAGCGAACGGCTGTTGGTCTGTGGTGTCCGTCAGCGTGTAAAGTAAGTGAAATACTCCCATTTCATCCACTCCTAGCTACGTAAACGATGTGTGTCGTTTAAATCCACCAGCTAACCTCTCTAGCATTCTCTAAGAACAGAATATAAGATTACATTTACAAAGTTATGCAATATTGACCCTTTACAATGCGTGCAGAAACAATGAAAGAAGTGAGAATATTAATATAAGTAGTATCATCATTCAGGAGACTCTTATATTGTCATGTACTAACAAGACATGCAACACAGAGGCTCTGACATTCAACACACACAAAGCAAATACAATGAGGGACAACTATGTTAAGTAGAAACGTGGACTAAAGACAGGATTATGCTAAATTGTTACAAGATTATGCTGCATTGTTAGACACTTAAAAACATCCATGTCAGAGGCTCAAAACATAAAAGCATGCAGAGTATGTTAATTATATAAGTCAGTCAGACACAGCTAAACAATAAAAGACATGCATGCAGGTAGATGAGGGTCGACCGGCAATTTTGAGACAGACAGACAGACAGGTGACAACAGACAGACAGACAACAGACAGGTGACAACAGACAGGCGACAACAGACAGACATACGTGACAACAAACAGACAGACAGACAGACAGACAGGTGACAACAGACAGACAGACGTGACAACTGACAGACAGGTGACAACAGACAGGCGACAACAGACAGACATACGTGACAACAGACAGACAACAGACAGACAGACGTGACAACAGGCAGACAGACGTGACAACAGACAGACAGGTGACAACAGGCAGACAGACGTGACAACAGACAGACGTGACAACAGACAGACAGGTGACAACAGACAGACAGGTGACAACAGGCAGACAGGTGACAACAGGCAGACAGACGTGACAACAGGCAGACAGGTGACAACAGGCAGACAGACGTGACAACAGACAGACAGGTGACAACAGACAGACAGGTGACAACAGACAGACAGACAGACAGAGGACAGTACGGTGCAGTTACATTCTAGTGCTCACAGATCTGGGTACTAATTAACCAGTGAGGTTTTGTGTGTTTCTTTCAGATGACAAGAAGACGAGCAAAGCAGTGAGACAGCTAACAGCATGTGACACACACACACACGCACACACACACATACACACACACACACAGACAAGCTGTCTGCTCACACATCCCTCCCCCACCCCCTCCCAACAAAAAAGAAGCAGAAACAGAGTTGTGTCAAAGATGCCTCGTCTGGAAGAGTTGGCCAACGTCGTCCTCAGGGTGCCGAGCATACTGGTGCTGGACCTGCTGTATAAATGTGACATCGAAGGCTTAACGGAGCACCTCAAGGCCAAAAACGAAGACATGCTCTTCAAATACAAATACGTCATCTGGAACATGTACTACTTTGGTAAGAATGCACATGATCAGATAATGAGAATTGCACTTATTGACACTTTTACACTTGTTTTTGATCAGGCTTGAGCTGCTAAAATATGAGGCATTGAGTCCTCAGTGCTGCATGCTGAAAGGCTGCAGTGAGGTCTTACGTCTGTCCCATTTATTTTCCATTTCACTTAAAGTCTGGTGAAGAAGAAAGACTGTAGTGTAGGGTTCACTGAGGGCTTTAGTCTCCTATGATGGTCTAAAGGCAGTTTCCAGGTATTACCTTCAAATAAACTACATCCTGAAAGAAAACAACAAGTATTTGTGTGGACTAATCAAAGAATAACCTAAAACTTAGAACATATGGTTAAATCAGAACTACAGACTGATAAATACGTGGAATTTAAAAAATTTCAGATTTTTTTTAATTGCTGCATTTGGATTCTGGACATTATGTTTGTATTGGTGACAAAGACAGGCGTTGTCAGTCAACTGTGAGTTAAATAAAACAGAAAAATAAATAGTTTTAAACTGTGTTTTACGTGGTGACCGAAGTTATTTAGTATATCTACAAATGTTGCTTTTGACAGACGCTGACGTATTGAAAAGACTCTATGAACAGAGGACACTTTCCATTCATTATTCTATAGGTATCTATAAACAATTTACACAAGATCACAACGCAGAAAAGGTGTTAAAGCAGCGTATCTATTCTGTTTCTGTGTAAAGCATGTTTTACTTTCTTTCTTCTGTGGTGTAGAACCATGCCAAGTTCGTGGTCAGCATCAGATATATATATATATATATATATATATATATATATATATATATATCTATCTGATATATCTGATAGATATATATATATATAGACTTTCAGAAATTGCAAAATACCCCAGATCTGATGATATCAGAGTGAAGATACTCGTAGTATCTGCTGATATCGTCACTCTTTGCTTCCCCAGAAAACAGAACGTGAACATTTCCATTTGTCTCTCAGGTCACCTGATAAACGTGGTGGTGTTGGTTTTGCCGTTGAGACACATTGTGACGCTCTACCTCCACATCCTCGCTGCTCTTCTCCTGTACATGGGGCATCAGATTTCCAAGTGAGTACTACTACTACTACTACTACTACTACTACTACTACTACTGCTACTACTGCTGCTGACAAGGCTTGTCTGTAGGCTCTGGGCCCGTCTCTCTGTGTATCCAGTTTCCGTCAGCCTGATATTTAATTTTAGAAGACGGAGTACTGTATCGTGTGTTGTAACGTGAGAACAAACAGTGGTACAGTATCTTTAGAGGCTTCATGCTTGTTACTATAAGAAGAGAAAACGTTCCTTATTTGGACAGAAATGAATGACTACATGAATGAAAATACGTTAGAAATAAGCTAACGCTACGTAAGAAAACAACTCAGACAACTGTGTGTTCTCTCCATGGCACAAAACGAAATGTATAAATATAAACCTGTTTGGTTTTTTTTATGTAAATTTCGCAGGGATTATGTTCACGCGGAGCTGCAGTACGGTTATGAAGGAGCAGTGTACCTCGATTCTCTGGCCTTCAACAGATTCGTCTCTGCAATGACGAGTGAGTCCTGAAACCAAAAAGCTTTGAGGCTCCTTTAGTATGAGCAAATTGTTATTATATCAGCTCTCATGAACACACAATTTGATATAGTAGTAAAAGCTTTACGGTGGTGGTGATGTTACTTCCTGTTCAGGTCAGATTATCCTCAGCACGCTGTGTGCCTTCCTGATGAAGACCAGAAAGGTGTGGTTGTTCTCCGCTCACATGCTCCCCCTGCTGGCCAGACTGTGCGCCGCTCGTCACGCCACGCTGTTGGCAGTCAACACGTTCTCCATGGGGCTGACCGGAGCGGGAATCACCGTGTTCCTCCTCTCGCATCTCTTCGTGCCGTATCGGCTCGCAAAGGCCGCCTATTCAGAGCTGCTGCAGCTGGAGGTACTCTTATTCTGAAATGGGTTACGGAGCATCCTGTTTGTCTGAGGAGGCTGTGGTAGAGGCTGCTTCAGTTGACGCTTTTTAAGAAAATAGTTTGGATCATTTCCGGTCCAGAAAGGATATTCTGTATTGCGATATGATTTTATTTGTAACAGGACGTGACCCACAGTCACAAAAGATACAAATCTGCTGGTTATCCTCGATGCTTTTTGTTCTCACTCCTCGTCTCGTCTCTGGTTTCCCGTCCCTCAGGTGATCGAGCTGTACAGACTCCTGGCTGTGGGAATCTCCCTGTGGAACCAGTTTGCCGTCCCGTTGCTGTTCAGCGTCTTCTGGTTTGTTCTGTTCGTCGTCCAGCTGTGCTCAGACGCCATGTCTGTAAAAACCTCGGCAAGCCATCAGGGAATCCTGTTCATCCTGCTCACGAGGTGCGACGCTATAATGTGGTTTATCAATATTCCTTTGTGTATGCGTGTACCCGACGTACCGCGCGTTTGTATGTGGTGTTTGATTTAGTGTCTTCTTTGTTTTGGTTGAACCCCACAGCGTCTCTGAATGTTGTGCCACTCCGTACTCTCTTCTGGGGCTGACCTTCGTGGTGTCCTATCTCGCTCTCGGACTGCTCAACCTGTGCAAGTTCTACCTGGGAGGCTATGCGGCTGTTCAGAGCGAGAACGTCATGCACAGGTGAGATTACCTGTTTGTATCCACAAAGAATCCACATTTCAACCTGCCAAATGCCAACAGTTATGGAGAAAAGTTATGAATCATTTGGAGTTTTTATTTGCACCTTTTTTTTTTAAACACAGTTACATAGAGCTTCACAGGATATAGATGCAGAAATATAAGAAACACACATATCTAGCTGTAAGGCCACATATACAAATACACACTCTGGTTTTTACTTGATTTTGCTTACCTATATTCCCCATCTGTGTTTTTATTTTTGATCATTCCAGAATTGTATTTAATCTCCTTGTAAAAAGTTAGTTTTTCTTTCAAAGGTGATTCTATTAAAGGAGCTGTAGGTACAAATACAATATCCAAAAGTAGCAAATATTACATTACAGTCATTTAGCAGACGCTTTTATCCAAAGCGACTTACAATAAGTGCATTCAACATTGGTAATCAAAAGAACTACTAGTCACCAGAAGTCATAAGTACATCTCCTTTTCCAAACAAGCATCTAAGAGCATGAAGCAGAGCATAACTCAGAGCCAAAGTACAGAAACAAGAAAAACAGTTAGTGCTATAAGTAATACGAATACAATAATAATAAAAGCTAGTATGAATACAATAAATATCTCTATTTTACATATTTTCAAGAAAAACAAAACAGACGGAACAACAGATAAATACATAAATACCCCCCCCCCCCCCCCCCCCCCCAGCCGCCTTAGGAGTAGTTGTCTTTAAATGCGCTCTATAAATAAACGTGACTTGACTGCAGAGGACACGCGTAAACTACAGCTCCTTCACAGGGAAGGCAGGTCGGTAGAGTTGTGATGATCTGAGTATCCAGACGTCTAGACGTAATATAAGGATGTAAGAGTTTGTAGATGTGTGGAGAGGAAAGACCGTGTGAGAGCTTGTAGGTGATAAGCAGTATCTTTAACTCTATTCTACTTTAGAGGAAGTCAACAAAAAAGATGCAAAGATTCTAAAGATGTTACATTAACAGCCTGCCTGGAGCTTTTTTGCACGAGCTCTGTTTCGTCCACCTGATGATTGAAAGTCCAACATTCACTCCTTTTTTTAACACGGTTGTTGGTCAAGTGGCTGCAGACGATGCAGGTGATTCCAAAGACTAATCGCTTGTAACTGTGCTCAGGGAAGGGCTACTTGAAAAGTTCCCTCCCTTTTTTGTTTACTTGAAATTCCCAGCATACTACAAGTCTAAAGTCAAAGAGCTGCCCCTCTGTGTTCCGTGTTTACCATTTAAACCTCCTCTTCTTCAGAGGCGTGACCGAGGGCGTCACTCTGCTGCTGCTCGCTCTTCAGACGGGCCTGTTGGATATGGAGGCACTGCAGCGCACCTTCCTCCTCAGCATCATCCTCTTCATCGTGGTGACTTCAACCCTGCAGTCTATGATTGAAATAACAGACCCGGTTATTCTGGCCCTGGGCGCGTCCCGCAACAGGTAACGCCAACGCAGGAAGCTTAAATGTTTTATATGCACCAAGTACAAAACTCTTTCAGAGGATTTTTTTTTGCGTTGTTCTCCTCGTTTCCTCTGTGCTTTCAGGAGTGTGTGGAAACACTTCCGTGGCCTCAGCATGTGTCTGCTTCTGCTGGTTTTCCCCGTGTATATGGCTTATAGAATCTCCCAGTTCTTCCACATGGACTTCTGGCTCCTTATACTGGTGTCTAGCTGCATGCTGACTTCCCTTCAGGTATGACTTTATGTGTCTTTAAATGAAATAACTAATAAACCTGCAGCTTCTAAAGTTACTTTGGCATCAAATACGTTGGAACGACACACTTAAAATACTCAATCAGTGGCATTTCAGTCAGTGAATGATTCTATAATATTTCCATGAGAATGTGGAGAAGCCAGACAGCGAGATATGCATTCATTTGGACCTCTGCAGCTCAGCGAGGAACCTCGGTACTAATGCCACAATAGTTGCGCTTTACTTCTAATTCTCGATAGGTAACAGTGTGTGGAGTCATGATACTGTAAAACCTTTTTTTGGGTCAAGTTGTTCCTTAAAGCCTCCGTGTTTAGAATGAGATAAATCCTGACTTTGACGCCCCACAGTGGCCGTATCAAATATGACACTGTGGCAACGCAATGAACCCCCTACAAACAGAGATTTATGCTCTTAGAATCACATTGAAATATGTTGTAATCACATAATAATTCTACATGTAGCACCTGTAAAGTAAGACAAAATAAACCTCTCTTCCATTAAACATTGCGATAAACTGGTCCAGGTCACAGGCACCATGCTGATCTACTCCCTCTTCATGGTGGAGCTGTTCCGCAGCGACCCCATCGAGAGCCTGGACGAGGTGATCTACTGGGTGAACGCCGTCAGCAGGGTGCTGGAGTTCGTGGTGGCGCTCTGCGTGGTGGCGTACGGCACCTGGGAGTCGCTGTTTGGCGAGTGGAGCTGGATGGGCGCCTCCGTCATCATCATCCACTCTTACTTCAACGTCTGGCTCAGGGCTCAGTCCGGCTGGAGGAGCTTCCTGCTCAGACAGGAAGCGGCGAAGAAGATCAACTCGCTGCCCAGAGCCACGGCGCAACAGCTGCAGCAACACAACGACGTCTGTTCCATCTGCTTCCAGGTCAGTCACACCGGGAGCAAACTACGCAACATGCTGTAACATCAGGACAGCTGATTCTAGAGATGGTGAAGTGTCTGCGCTAAGCCGTAAAGGCCGTGTACAGGCAGTGCACGTGTTTCGGGGTTTAGGACTTGTTGCCTATTTGCTTCGGATCCGTTGTAGTGTCATAATTAAAGGGCTGTACCCAATAGTTTGAAGCTTCCTTCATAATGTTGACATTCAATATCCAAATCTACATTCCGATGCTGAGCAGCTCCTTTTTATTCTTCTTTGTCATGTTTAAACCCGGTATTTCTGCACAGCTGCAGGTAAATACTAGGCTACACTGATATTAGTCGTATATACTATTTTCAGAGTTGGATTCCTTTTTTTCCGACTTGTGTGATCCAAACATTTCAGATACCTCAAGAGTGTTGTAAAGTTCAAAAGTAAAAATATATATTTATAAAGAAAATGAAGGTAATATTCTGCTTCAATCTGTATTTGTTGGCGTTTAGTTTTTTCAAAAACAACATTCTTGCTTCACGCTTGTCACAATTAAAGTACACACCTGTATTAAAGGAGAGGTCTAGCAGCAATCTAACAGCGCCATAAATTACATCTATATAACTACAATAACCAAACATCTATTTTTTTTCCTTACTAAAATATCAAAGATTCACTTTTTTCCGTCTATGTTTTACTGAAGTGTACATTGAATTATTCATTCTTTTGTGCGTGTTTCTCCGTCAACTTTGATCCGACAAAACAAAGCAGCCTACAAGCAGTTTATTTTGAAAGGACATTCTGTCACACAGAGTGAGTCAGCAACAAACAGAGATACACAACTACATAAAAACTGACATGTTTGGATGTTTAGCTTGTCTTTACCGGGGGGTGTAAGAATTTGTTAGACTAGACTTTGTACCAAGCGGACAGTCATTATCAATATCCCCAAAAACATATTCATACCCAAAATATCGTCACAATATCAACGCGAGGGTAGAGTTAAACCTTTAGAGTGTTGTCCAGCTCTACATTCAGATTGTGAGCGCGTGGGGCATCGAGCAACTTCTGAAACAATATGTGAATCCTCAAAGAATGTTGAACCCAGTTATTCCAGTTCTGCCTCATCTCGACACGCGCTGTCGAGGCACGAACCTTTGGCCTTCAGCCATGTTTTTAGTTCAAACCCGTTCATGGCGTTCGTCTTGTCTTTGTCCATGACAATGAGCAGCTACACAACATCTTGATAATAACAGAGAGCATTTGTAGAACAGACGTTAGCCCTGCCATTAACTCATTAAGAGCTTTTCAAGTTGCTTTTTTTTTTTTAAAGGAAAAGATCAAATAATAAAAGACCTTATTGATCCCCATTGAGGATATTTACGTGTTACATCAGCACAGAGACGACTGAGAGCTAAGGAAACAGATTAAAAACTCTTTGAGACATGATGTGTGATCTGTAAATGCTGTATATTGTAAGTATATTATGTGTGTATATATATATACATATATATGTGTGTGTATAAATAGTATTAAAGATATGTCACTGCTTCTGATATTAAAACATGTCTCTCCTCCTCCTCCTCACAGGAAATGGCCGCTGCTGTGATCACGTACTGCGGACATTTCTTCCACGGCAACTGCCTCCGCAAGTGGCTGTACGTGCAGGAGACCTGCCCCATGTGCCACCAAAAGATCCGGCCCACCCAGGCCACGGGTCAGAGCCCGACTTCAGGCGACGCCCCGGCAGCTCAAACTCAGAGGGACGCGGAACCGGCACCGGCACCGGCACCGGCACCGGCTGCTGAGCATCGAGAGGGAGATCAGAACCAGGGCGACGACGGCCCGTCCCCGGAGACGCAGAGCGATGCTGTAACTCCTGATCCCACCGAGCGGCAGGAGGAGACTAACAGCTTCGAGGAGGGAGATAAAGACCAACCGGCTGATGCTGGCAGGGACGCTGTCCAAGGTCTTCGTTTCAGCTCCAGTGGAGACTTTGTTGGATTTGTCAGCCCAGTGTCAAGCTGCTCTTCGGGGGACATTTCTAGTTCCCATGTGCTGCTGGGTAAAACCTCTCCTAACGCGCACAACGAAGGCGAGGAATCGACTCTTAATGCCGTGACTGAGCAGACGGTGGAGGACCAGTCTGACTCTAATGGAGCAGACGGCAGTACTTTCTGTCCCGGAGAGCCACAAGACGTCAATGGGGACAAACATGACCGCGGTGAAGCTCCATCTAAATCATGGAAGAGCCTCGACTCGCCAGAGTCAAACAAAAATCACGTGGCATCCGGTACGAGTCGCGTGGATCGCAAAACTTCCGTCAAATCATGTCACGAAAACTCAGAACTCTTAGACGCTGACGATCCTCAAAGTCGTAAATCTAACGGCACATATTCAGACTTGAAGCTGGACGGACTCGGAGAGGATGAAGCCGCCCCACAGACGTCCACCTTCTCCTGCACAAGCACAGACAACAGTGACTGACTGCCCTGCACCGGTCCGTGCCTTGGGAGGGTGTGAGAGGGTGATCCTCCGTCACAGCACACTTGCCTTCTCTCTGGGAACCAATCGAGAAATGTCTTTTTACCAGACAGTGTCGTGAATGTGCTTCAATTTAGCAAATAACATGCGTCTGGATTGACTAAATGATACCCTTATTGTACAACTGTAAAGAAATTGTAAAAAAAAAAAAAAGATATAATTCATAGAAATTATGTGTAACTATAAAAGCAATTATCTTGCATCAATATTTACCAAACTCTAGCAGGTTACGAGTAAAGATATTTACTTTGACAAATGATTTATTCTATTCGTTTTTGTGAAAGCAATGTGGCAAAAGGAAAAACTTCAGCATTTGTCTTTGTTAATCATGACTCAGCCTTTTCTACTGCGAAGGTTCTCCGTCTCCCAGTATTTAATCACTGCTGTGAACATATTTTTTTTTTTTTCCCTGTAGTTTCAAAATGAATAAATGAATGAGCGATGCACAGGGAGGCGGACATTACGAGCCAGATTCATGAAGTCTTAACAGAATATTGCTTCTGAGAGCCCCGATTATTGTTTATGTGTGATGTGTTGATTCTGAGATAATAAAGTGTTCAGCATCACTGGATCATTTCACACATCTACAGTGAAGTATAATCACTAAATGATAGAAATAGTATTTCTCTTTTTTTTCTTTGCTAAACTTATTTTTGATATGCAAAACTTTTTTTTGGCATGTGCTCCCTAACACACTGCAGTAATGTATGAAGGATTTTATTTCTTTTTTTCTTTTCTTTTTTTTTTTTTTTAAATCTTTGCTGATTTTTAATTTTTGTTTAAGTCTACCCTGGATTTTTTTTTTTTTTTTTTTAATGTCAAATTTTAACATGTAATTTTCATAATAAATTAAATTAAGTTTAAAAAAAAAAAAAGGCAGCCTTCACTGAAATGATTTACTAATAATGTGACTCATATCATTACCAGAAGTTAGCACAATATCAGCAGAAATAATTAAGTGTCTCTGTTATTTAGTCCACACTCACTAATATTAATGGGGTGGACAAAATAATAGAAACACCTGTGAGTATAACCCAGGACAATTGAAACGGCACATCGAATCAACACCTCTGGAAAACAGTTTCAACCAAAACTGGATATGATCACCGTCACTGTTGTGTTAGACGCCATTAGTTTTTGCTCGGCGTACCTAATAAACTGGCGACTGAGTGTTTATTTCATGGTGTGTCATCCACAGTAAAACAGACTAGGGCTGCAATTAACGGATTGTTTTCATCGTCGATAAATCGTCTTAATAGTGAAATGTCCCTCAAGATATTCAGTTTACAATCATACAAAACAAGGACATGCAGAAGATCTTCATTCGAAAAGCTATAATAATTTTTCTTACAAGTAAAAGTCCTGCATTCAAATTTATTCTTAAGTGAAAGCCGAATATTGGCATCAAAATAAATGTTTAAGTACCAAAAGTGAAAGTAATCATTTTGCTAAAATGGCCCATTTCAGAATAATAAATATAATATTTGATTATGATTATTGATGCATTCATGTGTACGTCACTTTAATGTTGCAGGTGGTAAAGGTGGGGCTATTTATATACTGGTGGGTAGCTTGTGCAATTAAGTCTTATTGATATGATATATGTAACATCATTTGATTATTGCATCGTATAGTGTTAATCTGAATCTGGAAAGTAAAGTTATCAAATAAATGTAGTAAAAAGTACAATATTTGCCTCTGAATTGTAGAATAGAATTATAGTAGTAGGAGAAAATTCAAAATACTCAAAGCACAAGTACCCGCAAAATTGCAATAAAGTACTTTTCTTTAGTTCGTTATAGTTATATACAGTTATATTCCACCACTTTATTTTCACTATTTAACATCACCAAAAAAAGTTAAAAGCACTTTGTTTGTTTTACTAGTTTGAAAACACACAACATCTAAGTAATATTTCAGTAATGTTATTACTGAAACTAACTTCAGAAGGAGTTATTTCAGCACGTAAATATTTTTTGTACATTTACCAAAACAAGTAAAAGTCACATAATAGTCCAATCTTGTTAAGATTTACGTATTCTTTTAATTTAACATTGCAAGCACTATTTTACTTACTCTATTCAAGTGATCTTATTATTTACCAAAAGAAAGCTTGTCATTATTAACCATCCCATAATAAGCCTATTGATGTAGCAAGTTAAAGCAAATTGCAGTCAAAAAGAAAATGTGCAGTTTTGTATGCTGTGATTGTTTAAATAAATAATGAATACATTTATAATAATAATAATAATAATAATATAAATAATATTATTATATTTTATAATTGAATAATATTATTAAATAATATATATTATGTATATATTATTATATTTATAATATAATACTAATAATTCATACATTAATTAACAACAACAAGATACTTTTTATTTTATTAATTTTTTGGGCAGTAATGGGCTTCCATAGCCTACATTTTTGTTTGGTCATAACTACAAACAAAAAGTAGATCCCAATTTGATTTAAGTTTGATTATTAAACAACCGGTCTGACTGCATCACCACATCCGCCTCGTCACTCAGCTGCCATCTGGACCGCCTTCTCCATAATAAAGCCTCAAATACATGCAGACAGCCGCTAGTTGGCTAACGGCAGCGACCGACAGCAAGAGGAGCATTGTGGTCCCGGTGTTACTTCACTTATTGAGCCTGAACTGGGGGATACAGATTAACCAAATACAAGGCGGAGGGTTACCGAAGGACAAGTGTGACGTCTGTTTTTTGGCTAAAAAAAAATAAGCTCGCTAACAGCGCCGGCTATCTTTGTCACCAACTCTTTGCGCATACGTAGTTTTTTAGCTCGCTAGCTAACTTACGCTAGCTTCGAAAAAGAAAGGCCGGGTCGAGTTGACCCAGCATTAAATTATTTAACAGATAGCGGAATCATCCTGGCATCGGAAAAACCTTCGAATCTAAGAAGAAAGAACGTCGAGAGAGAGCATGGCTTTGAAAAGGATCCACAAGGTGAGATAACGTCGTTTAACGGGGATCTAACGGCTATTAGCGCGCGCCGCTGCCACATACGGATATGGCTTAACGTCTGATCGGCTAACACCATTCAGCTAAGCTAGCTTAGCTTGCTAGCACGAGCAGTTTCGGTTACGTTACAGGTTCCGTGTGTGTGTGTGTTTGGTCGAAGTGAAATGACAGATAGACTAAAAACGAGAGGCTCAACACTAACTACTTTTACGTAAACACCTTTTTTATTATTTGAACTATTTACCGGAGCTTCACGGTGAGACACACAACAGTGTCTAATAGTTCGTTTAAACGTGTTATACCCATGACTCACATCGCTCTTTTGACTCTGAGTGAGCAGTCAGAGCTGGTATGTGGTCGTATTTGTTCGGTGCCATTGCACATCACAGGGTGTGTTCTGGCACTTAAACGGGGTCAGATTGGAGTGGAGTAACAACCTCCTAAATAAAGTGTTCCCACCGAGGACGCATGTCTTCACTCTGCTGTTTACCGGGGCTCTTCTTTCAAGGAAATCCATATATACACTTTATTGTGAAATTGTGCCTCCACCTCACTCTGACGTAGCTGTGGACCCTAAAATGAAACATTAGAGGTTGTAGTACACGTGCTTAGGTGTGGTCCTGCTGTTAACTGGAGTGAGGATAACAAGGTGGCCCCACTATCTAACTTCATGGAAGTGTGACGCAAAATAAGCAGAAGGCCCCTTTAAATAAACTTCAGCTGGAAGCAAACAAAGTGTCACAGTCTACTTCTGTATATTAAGAAAAAGCCTTCATCACCTGACTGTGAATTGAACAACATTGTTTTTCTATAAAGTAAAAACTAAACATCACTGTTAATACAGCGCTGATGTAGTTATATGGGTTAACTTAAAAACACCAACAAATCACAAGGACGAAACAACAAGAAGTGCTAATCAACAGTGGATCCTCATTGTTGTAGTTGTGAAGATGACTGTGGTCTTAATTGATTATTGTGCTAAACTTCTTCTTCTTTTCATTTTTAAAAAAAAAAAAAAAATTTATAGGAGCTTACCGACCTGGCTCGTGACCCTCCAGCACAGTGCTCAGCCGGCCCAGTGGGTGATGACAGTAAGTGTCTTAATTTCTTTAATCAATCGTTTGGTCTGTAAAATGACAAAAAGATGTTATGATTACTCACAGACCAGAGATACACCCTCATCTGTCTTGTTTTCTAAGTCAACGCTCCAAAAGATATTAAGTTTAACATCATGTATGATAAAGAAAAACAACAGATCTTCACATTTGACAAGCTGGACAACATCGTTTTTACTTTTAATAACAACCAAAACAACTAGTCGGCTATCAAAAGAGTTGCTGATTAATTTTCTGCCGATTGACTAACCGTTTAACCGACAGTAGGAAACGTCAAAACTAAAATGTGAGGAACACAAATTTGGAGATACGGCTGAAAACAGACTTTCCTGAACATTTTAATTTAACAGAAATTGTATTGCGTGTTTAAGTGAACTCTAAAAGCACAGAGGGACGAAGGTATCATGCTAAGAACTGCTTATATTGTTCATTAATACCTCCACCATAAGTAGAGTGATGGAACATATAGTAAAACTAACACATTACCTCCATGGAGTTTGAACATGTTCTACAAAGAGAACTGGTGTTACTTGTAAGCTGCAAAGACCGTTTAGACGACTATCTCCTGCCAGATCACATACTTGTGTCCTTTCCTTGGTTCCTTACCTTTTTTTTACTTTCTGTTCTCCGCAGTGTTTCACTGGCAAGCCACAATCATGGGACCTGTAAGTAGATCCTTTTATGACTTAATTGTTGATCTCTGTTTTTACGTTAAGGCAGCAGGGTGTTTGAATGTGTCACTGAGGTTGTGTTCCTGGCTGACTTTTTAAATGTATTCACGAGATAAAGGTTGAAATTTGACTTGATAATGAGAAGCTGTGGACCGGCGGTTTTAGATTGTTCTATACTGAAATATGGAAATGTCCTTCTTGCTTTCAGTGCGACAGTCCGTATCAGGGAGGTGTTTTCTTCTTGACAATTCATTTTCCAACAGACTACCCCTTCAAACCACCCAAGGTGAGCTCAATCACACCTGAACAAAGACTCCTTTTTTTTTAATTTCTTTTTTAAATAAGAACACATTTCCTTAATAAGTTACAGAGCAGCGTTTCCTCTGAAGTGAAACAGAGCCCAGCAGTTTGGCGTCATGAACACATTTTGATTGTTTACAACCCTCATAAAATAATACCTGTCTTTCCAGTCGAGCCACCTGTCGGAATTTGAACTGCATAACAATTACCTGATGTGTCCTCACTGGTTTTTATGTTCTCATTTCCTTCCAGGTTGCTTTTACAACAAGAATTTACCACCCAAATATTAACAGTAACGGCAGTATCTGTCTGGATATTCTCAGATCACAGTGGTCTCCTGCGCTTACTATTTCTAAAGGTACTGTCCAACTATACGTTACGTGTGTCGCACATTCAATCTAGGTTTCTGTGTGTCCAAAAAAAAAAAAAAACGAGGCTGGTAAATGGGCTAAAATGCATATTTGGTATTTTAATTTGCTCTTTTGAAAAATGGTATTTGTTCTGTTTCTTGTAGTTCTTCTCTCCATTTGCTCACTCCTATGTGACCCGAACCCCGATGACCCACTAGTGCCAGAGATCGCACAAATCTACAAAACAGATAGTTCGAAGTAAGTGTACATATTCTATATATACTTTTCTCTGAATATGAAACGACCCATTTAACGGTCTGCATTATACACTCTGATGCCAGTTTGTTGGGTAGACTTTGACTGAAACGAATGCACTCCAATCAGTTTTGGAGAGTTGTAAATTCAACTTGACGATGATTTCGGAGGCGGCAGCTTGTTGTTCTTCTGAATTGTATTGCATTATACATGAACTGGGTGGACAAAATAATAGAAACAACTCTCGGTGTAATGCAGCAGACTTTAACAGCACCACAAGCTGTAGCCTCCAAAATGACCGTGAATCAGCATCTCTCTAAAACAGTTGAGACCAAACTGAACCTCCATGAAGGCTTTATTGCAGCACTGTTGTGTTATACTGCTTTGTTTGTTCTTTAGTTAGGTATACCTACTAAACTGGCAACTGATTTGTATATTTTTATGATTTATTATCCACAATAAGTGCGACCTTCAGACGCCTAGTGGAATGAGTGTGTGACGTAGTTTCACTCTGTCAGGTACAATAAACTAGCTCAGGAGTGGACCACGAAGTATGCCTTGCTTTAGGGTAAGATCAAGAGCCAGCGCTGCATCTTGTTCTGGTGTTCTGGGTGTGGTTCTGTTGTGTTTGTGATGTTCTGGTCTCACTGAGTTCAGCTTTTTACATGCACTTTGATAACCTGCGGATGAGTCCCGTTGCTGTAAATAAACAAAGTTTAACAGAATATTTCCACCGACGCGTTGGCGTTCTTCCCCCACAGACGCAATGGTTTCTTCACAGTTGTGGGTTTCGGCTAACGAGGATCCAGTAGTCTTAATCAATACGTTCTCACAGACCCACTGATAGATGCAGACATAAAATACAATGTTTCTAAAAAATCAAAATGTGAATTTGTCTTATCTCTGGAGCCCAGAGATTGCTGCTCTGTCACAGTTCATGATGGGTTGCTTTTTTTATTTTTCACAGTTATTGTTGCACGGTAAAGCTGTAAGGTTCATGGTGGTGCATTCAAGGACACGCCAACAGTTGGCTGCCAAACAGACCTGCATTCATGAGCTATGATGTCTGAAACTGAATCCTAGCAGACTAACAATAAGGACAGTTTGAGTTTGAAAATGTTCCTGTTTGAGCAGACGATGAAGCAAAGCAGTTTGTTCAACAGTCTACCGGCCGTGCAATGATGTAACATCTTAAATACGGCCAACAAGTCATGTACTGTGACAAGCTAATTTCCATAGTGTGCTGAAATGCGGACACCAGTGGCTTCCTGGAAATGCATTCATCTAGACATGAATGGTTTGAAAAATAGCAAGATGGATATGTTTGTTTAAGAAAAGGTTGGCAGATGGAAGCAGGTAGATCTTTACGTAGCTTCAGGGTCAAAGGACCAGACATTCTAATAACACATGAAGCAGGAAATGAGATGAATTAATAAATACAAAGAGTCAGAGTGCTGCGTTTACTCAAACCTTTGCATCTGGAGCTTTAGCTTGTTTCCAGGTATCTTACTAATCATCAGGGTTTGAAATAACACATTTTTATTATCTATTAATCTTCAGACCATTCCCTAGAAGCTCCAGGAATATTCCGTTTATAGTTAAAGTACATACAACAAAGAGAGGAGCTTTAAATACATTTGGAGAAGCTGCAACTAGAACATGTTTTAAAAGACTTCACTAATCTCTGCAGCTCAACTCAGCGCAATTACTGGAAATGCACATTTTCATATATTTAACTTGTGTTGCACCCATTTTATGTAGAAACATTAAAATGAGCATGAGTCAGTAATATTCTGTTGTTATTAACCGTTGGTTATCCCCATACTGAAACAAAGCAATGTAGTATTTGATATTAAAATGATAAAAACACACATATGTCATCTGGGAGTGAGCCTTCAGTTATTGTGACAGAAGCAGAATTTTCTGTGCATGTAAACTTATTCACTAACTCCAGCATGAAATGGTTTTGTGTGGCAAAAAAAAAAAAAAAATGTATCCTTCATCAAATAATTATTTCAGTTTCAAAATGGACACGTTCAGTTTGTCCAAAGTGTATTTTTGTTATGTATTTATGCATAGACTGACACAAAGCAATGTGCTCGAGTGCATGTGCTTTAACAAATACTGATCTATAAAGAGAACGTTGTCGAGCATGAGATGTTTGTTTGAGACTTCTTAAAGTAATTTTTTTTTTTTTCTTTTCCTCTTTCCAGATACATCAAAATGGCAAAAGAATGGACGCACAAATACGCAATGTGATTGCATCATTTGGAGAGCTGGTGGAAAATGTTGTTGCTGGTTCAAACAAAACAAAAAAACACACAAGGGATTCTTTTTCACGTTTTTCTTTTTTGGTTAATCAGAGCATTTTTTTTTTACCCCCCCCCCCCCTTTTTTTTTTTTTTTTCACCTGCGCGCTTATAAGAAGATAGTGTTTTCTCTCTAGGACACGTGCCAGTTTAAAATAATAATCACTGTGGTTCTGAACGCCAGTAAGAGTTTGGCGATGACGTTCGCTCCGCACACACTTGGTAGACTGTGAATGTCTCCTGAACCCCATCAGCCCCGTGACCATCCAGCTGACTGTCTGTGCGATTTAATCATTACTTTACTCTAAGCTGGATTTCTCAAAGCACTTACAGAGAAGCCTGTCTTTTTGCCATACCTGTAAACTCTGAATTTTAAAAAAGTTTCGATTTGGTGAAATTCTGCATTATTATTTTTTTAATTCTTATTTTGAAAGTGGTAAAAATCTGATCTGGTTCGTGGCTCTTGTCTCTGGACTGGTGTGACGTCAGTATGTTCTTCTGATCTTTAGTATAGGAATCTATTACCTGAGGAAGGAAGTGTATCTTATTCCACTATCAAAGTGTGTGTACAGAGAAGCACAGCAGTATATATCAATGTTAAGGAAACTATAAGAACTTCAATGTTGTATTTTATGCATGTTAATAAAGGTAGGCTATTATATCTGATATGTTTCTGCAAATTATGTCGATTGTAAGGCTGAACAGTTGGAAAAATGTGGTTCCCCTCAAAGGCATTCTATTTCTTTTTTTTTTTGTTATTTAGAAGCCAGTAGATGAGCTATTAGTTTTACGCCCAATCGAACACTGTCTTCTTGTAGCCCTAAAATATTGATGCAAAGCAAATGGTTGATAATCAACTTGTGGCTCTGTTTCTTTTTTTAGTTTTCCCTTCAATAAAGTTACTTAAATCCATACAACGGATCTGCTTTTTATTTGTTTGAGACATCAGCTGTCATAATAAAGCCTTCAGTGTTTCAGGTTTAGGGTTTTTAGGACTTTTTAAATCACTGTTTGTAATATTTGTATTTGCCCTCAGGTAAACTGCCAGATACATTTTTGACAAAAGTATGATTTCAGTGTCTCACTGTGACTGATTATGAATAATTCTCAGGTACGTCAATACCCACCAAGTACACGATCAGTACTTACTTCTGGCACTTGATGCTAATAGTATTTTAATGTGATAGTATTCTTTTACTTAAGTATGAACTTATGATTACTGAATACTTCTGTCACAGAAGACAAATAATGTAATAGTATGCTTCTAAGTTTTAAAAAATTGATAACTCATCAATAACCATGTGTGTAGTGTTTGTGGTTTATTAATTACCAAAATACTATTTTTGTTTATTTATACAAGACTACATTATTTATTCTTTAGTTAAAAATGTGAGAATTTTGATTCCACACGCAAACAAATGTATTTATTTTTTTAAATCTTTAACCACCGAAATGTTTTAACTCTTTCGCTCCAAGACTCTGATCACATGACTGTCACGAGGAGGGTCACGTGACAAACTAGGAAGAGCCTGTTCAGAAACCGCAACAAAACTTGGATAGTACATTTAAAGTAGTATTCCCGTGACTTACCGTGACATATATACAAAGCAAAAACTATGGCTCCGTTTGTAAACGGTGTTTGTGTTTTGTTGTGTTTGTTTTGCGGAGTTTTATCGGTGTTTTGTTCAGTGACTCGGAGTCTGAACGGTAAATGGAGTCTGTCAAACTCCGATGGGTCGGTGTCGCTGCCCGCTGAGGTTCCCGGATGTGTTCATTCAGCTCTACAGCAGCAGGGATACATCCAGGTAGGTACAGACAGTACTTTATGTGAGGATGTATAACTACAACTGTATTTTTTTATGTATTCTCCTTATTCCGGAAGTACGGCATGCAGTTACACAGTGTGTGTGTGTGTGTGTGTGTGTGTGTGTATATATATACCTGTGTATATATATGTGTGTGTGTGTGTGTGTGTGTATATATGTATATATATGTGTGTGTGTATATATATATATATATATATATACCTGTGTGTGTGTGTGTGTGTGTGTGTATATGTGTGTGTATATATATATATATATATATATATATATATATATACACCTGTGTGTGTGTGTGTGTGTGTATATATACCTGTGTATATATGTGTGTGGATATACTGTGTGTGTGTGTATGTATATATACATTTTATTTAGGTAGAAATACTAAGTACAAATGTTATATATTTTCACTTGAATTAAAAAACTAAATTGTAAAACACATCTAGATTTTCATTGTAGGAATACAATTTAGAGACAATATGATTAAGTAGTTAGTAAATTATTTATACATGTTTTTAATACTTTTTTCTTTTTGGTGCAATGCCATATGTCTTTATCAACACATGCTTCAGCAGCAGGTGTGAGTAATAATTCATAAACTGAGAGGAATTAAATAGAACAAAGTAAATCATTTTGTACTCTTCTTTCAGGACCCATACTTCAGGTTTAACGATGTGTCTTATCGGTGGATCGCCTTCGATAACTGGACATACACGACCACATTCACTGTCTCCACCCAGCTGAGGTCGGTATGATGAACTGTGTTATTGTTTTAAAGCACTTCCTGTCTCCTGTTCCTGACTCACCTGTGTGCTCCTCAACAGAGCCAATCAGAAGGTGCTGCTCGTCTTCGACGGCGTTGACACTGCAGCATCGATTTGGCTCAACGGAATCGACGTCGGGAAGACGGACAACATGTTTCGTAGATATGTACGTTCACCGGAAATGAAGCAGTTCACCGGAAAATAAGCAGTTCACGATGCACCGGGCACATTTTTCTCACCTGCATCGTTTGTCTGTGCAGGACTTCCCAGTCAGAGACTTGCTGAAGGACGGGGATAACGTGCTGAAAGTGAGCTTGTTGTCTCCGGTTCTTTATGCGTCTGAGCGGAGGAAAGCTCACTCTGCCTACAGAGTTCCTCCTGAATGTCCTCCAGATGTCCAGAAGGGGGAATGTCACGTCAATTTCATCAGGAAAGTAAGAACGTCCCGCTACGTTTTACTTCACATCTGGAAACCTGAAAGTAAAACAATCTGAGTTTGTTTTATTCTTGCACTAAAAATTGACTCATTGTCAGATTTAAAAAAGTTTCTCCGATGTCCTTAGAGGACAAGAATGTCAGCGTCAAAAAACTGCCATAAAAATATAAGATATTAATATTATTTTCCACTTTTACTGATTTCAATTTTGTCACCAACATCCGTCCTGATCATAACTAGAAAATATTAATACATTTTCAGAATTTAACCCTTTAAAGACTGTTTACGTAACGTGTCTATTGTTTTTTATGAAATTAGTTATTTTCTGTGGACTGAATGCTAGGTCTAGGTCTAGTTCTAGGTCTGGGATTTGTCAATGATTATAGCAGAAATATGGATTTTGAAGCATTTTTATTAGCCTCATAAACATGTGGTGGAAAATAGTAAAAACTACAATGTGTAGAAGGAAGGTCTCTTGACTAAAACCCTGATGAAAAAGACTTTATGCTGTAATGTGGTTTTAATGGGAACATTTCTGTCCTCGGGGGTCCGTCTGTCTGTCTGTATTTTGGCTACACAATTTATTATAGTTTTACTATTAGAGCTGAGATGAACTTAATGAACAGTAATCTAAAACTCGGCCTCTGTTCTGCTGAAGGAGCAAAGCTCTTTCAGTTGGGATTGGGGTCCCTCGTTCCCCACGATGGGACTGTGGAAGGGAGTTCGGCTGGAGGCGTTTGATGTCCTGCAGCTCATCCGGGTTTCCTCTGTTCCTCTACACAGTACGTCTCATCTACTCTTCATCACCGAGCTTGTGTTGGGAAAAACACACCAACACTGAGGAATACTGTTGTAACAAAAACCGGGAGGATTTGAGGCAAAATATTAAAAAAAATCTGCTTCTATTTGCTCTGATAGAAAGTGATGAGTAGTCTTGAATTATAGACTTCTGTTATGTAGCGTTCCCTCGTTAATGTCTTCCAGTACTACTGTGTCCCACCCTATGTGGAATAATCAAATGTGTTTGTTCTGTCTTTATTTATACTCCATGTAATCCGTCCGTCTGTCCAGATCTCAGCCTCTCTCAGTGGAGAGTCCAGGTTGAGCTCCTCGTCGACGCTGCTCAGACGACTAACGGGCAAATCGTTCTCTCCATACCCGAGCTGGACTCGGAGCAGATCCTCCAGACGCAGTTCCTCCCAGGAAAGACCAAGAACAGCTTCACCTTAAACATCAACACGGTACTCGAAACAACCTGCTCAAACTGACTCTCCTCAGTTAGTGCGTTGAGTAGTAAAACGTTTCTAAACACTTAAAAACTGCGTTTTTCTTCTTCCTCCAGAGCAGCCAGGTGAAGCTGTGGTGGCCCAACGGACACGGAGACCAACCCTTTTATCGTCTCACCGTCAGAGGCTTTCAGGGCCGGTTCATGATCCTGAATACAGAGTCTAAGGTCAGAGTTCACTTACAGTCTCCTCGTGTGTTATTTAGGCTTTAAGCTGCAGAGTGTGCTGTAGAATCAAAAGCCCAACATGTCTGCACCTCTTTGTTTTGTCAGTCCAAACCCCAAAGATATCAAAGATATTCAGTTAAATATGATATAAAACAGAGGAAATCAGGACATCTCCATATTTGAGAGACTGAAAAACTGCATTTTCTGGCCTTTTTTTTGTTGCTTTAAATCACTTTAACGATTAATCGATCATCTAAATAGTTGTTTGCAGTTTACTGACATGCTTTAAGATTTCTGGGTGCTGAGGTTAAACATCTTGGGGCATCTTTTTTTTTTCCTACTTCTGACTGAACTCTTGTTATTGCTCCACATGTGCCACAGAGATAAAAAAAAATCAACTGAATTCATAGACAATGAGTGCATTTCTTTAGAGTTTGATGAAAATCTCTGCTGCAGGTGTATTTTCGCTCAGTGGAACTTGTCCAGCAGCCAGTTGTCGGCTCTCCAGGCTTGAGCTTTTATTTCCGCATCAATGGGAAACCAATTTTCTTCAAAGGCTCCAACTGGATCCCAGCCCACTCCTTCCAGGACCAAGTGACTCCCGCTGTGTGAGTTTAGTGTGGAAAGCCGCTTTTTTTTTCTTTTCTTGAGTCTTCTGAGTCCGACTGAGTGAGCTGAATATCGATCAATAATCACGAGGATATTCTGAGAGAAACCGTTGGGTCTCCTCTGTGACTTTGTGCAGACTTGTTACCTGACTTTGAATCACAGGACAGGCCTTGTTTGAACCGCTGAGAATGTTGTGAATACATTAACTGTGTGTTCGTCCCGCAGCTTAAGGAACTTGTTGCAGTCAGCCGTGGATGCGAGCATGAACACCCTCAGGGTGTGGGGAGGAGGAGTGTATGAGCAGGATCTCTTCTACAGCTTGTGTGATGAGATGGGAATCATGGTAACTACCGGCATCCTCTAGTGACATCAGTATTGCTTTATGTACCACCACATAAGCAGAAATAACAAAAACAACAAACGGTTGGTTACAGGTGACATTTGACTGTCAGATTATATTATTATATAATTGATCTGTGTTCTGTTTTATTTTGTAATTGGTTCAATTGATTTATAGACTTTTGCACTATTGTGAGTGCTTGTGTTTCTTCCAGTACACTAAATGTTAGCACTGATTCAGTGCCACAGCAGACGTTCACGTATAAACGAGGTATTTTGTAAAACTTCAGATACAAAGATGCGACAGATGTCGATAATAAATAATACATAAATCAGAAAGTAATGTTCCCCTTCAATCATCACTGTTACAAACCAGTACAGAAGAAACGAGGTGTTTCTGGACAGATGATTATATGTTTGACATTATGAACATATTGTAGGACAAACGGATGCTCAAAGTGTTGAGATGTGTGTCTCTAGGTTTGGCAGGACTTCATGTTTGCCTGCGCTATGTATCCCGCTGAGGACGACTTCATACAGACGGTCAGAGAAGAAGTCCTCCAACAGGTGAGCGTTGTGTTTTCATTTCATTTCAGAGGATGTCATATCTGAAGATTTTATACAACCGCATGTAATGATTACGACAAATCAACCAAAACACGTTTTTAAAATGCCATAAAAAAAGGTAGTTTTAAGCATTCATAAAGTTTTTGTTTCATCCTGTCTCGGACATTAAATGTACTCGTTTTTGTTTTTACTCTCCAGGTTCAGCGCCTCAAGTCTCATCCCTCCATAATCACTTGGAGTGGGAACAACGAAAACGAAGCTGCTCTGGCGACAGACTGGTTCAACATCCCAGTTTCTCAGAGACCTACATACCTGAAAGACTATGTGACGCTGTATGTGAACAACATCAGGGCGGTCGTTCAAGAGGTGATGTCTAAGAAAAGGATTTATGTTTTTAATACATAACTGATGGTTAAAAGAGTAATATGCTTATAAGCAGGCGCCTTCGTTGTCATCGGTCGGTGAGAGAACGCCCAATCAGCTGACCCGGTGTTAGATTGGTCTTTTGCTGAAACCTTGTTCATCCTTTTTACGGTGAACTTGTTTGTATTTTGGACTCCTGGATTTAGAAAAGTGAGTAGAAAACAGGAGACCATCATCAGCATAGAAATAAATCAAAAACCAGACCTTGAGGGCGAGGAAAGTCCAGGATCAAGATCCTTTTAGCATCAGGAAAGCAGCGGGGGTTTATGGGAAATGTGGTCTTAACACCAACAACGACAGGTTACAGGTCTTCTGAATCATTTGTCGCTTGTAAATGTGCCCAAAAAACCCATCTTTGGCTACTTTTGCACAATTATTAATTTATTGCTATTTTACTTTTATTAAATTATATCGATTTGCGTGTTTTCACCTCTGTGGTCAGCACCTCTCCAACACTTCTGTGCATTCCCTCTCACTCTCTCGTCCATGTTTATGTTTTTAAAACATGCTTCATGATGACCATCTTCATTTCTCCCTCAGGAGGACCAGAGTCGCCCGTTCCTCGTCTCCAGTCCGACAAACGGGGCTGAATCGGAGCAGGAGGGTTGGGTGGCGGCGAACCCTTACGACCTTCACTACGGGGACACACACTTCTACAGCTACACTCTGGACTGCTGGGATTGGACGACTTTCCCTCG
Organism: Cebidichthys violaceus; assembly: GCF_023349555.1. Lineage (NCBI taxonomy): Eukaryota > Metazoa > Chordata > Actinopteri > Perciformes > Stichaeidae > Cebidichthys > Cebidichthys violaceus. Next base: position 2,340,569 of record NW_027176395.1, on the reverse strand, counting down.
AACACGTTTCGCCTCCGAGTACGGCTTCCAGTCTTGGCCGTCCTTTTCCACTCTGCAGCCGGTGACTGAATAATCCTTTCCAGTTGTGTTTTGTTTTATCAGTAGATTTAAATCTTAAATCTGAGGTATCCTCTTTTATGCTATCTGGAGAAGTTTAGATGTGTTTGGATCTCTTTTGTGCACATTTATATTCTTTTTCTTCATATTATTACGTGATTAAGGACCAGAGATGGATGCCACATGGTCAAATTTCTTGGCTGCATTTCTTTGAAAAATACATAATTATAGGGTACTTTGATCCATTTTCAGAGTCAAGCATACATTTTAACCACTGCTGCTGCTCATAGTATTTATAATAATGATAATTTTGATAGATTCCTGACACATAAAAAAAGAAAACAGCACATAATAAAAGAAAACATTCAAGACAGGAAGATATTAAATAAATTAAGACTAGATCAGATGAAACAGTGAAGGTGAAAATAGTGAAATAATTACAAAAGCAGGATTTAAGAGGTAGAAGCTGATTTTTGTCCATCACACCCAAGAAGTTTATTGTTGTTGTTTTTTAGGTGGTGTAAAGTTTCCGTCTGTTTTGTGATGTTTCAGGTTTCCGTACCAGAGGACTGGAGCTACAACAGTAATTTCTCTTCCCACCGTCAACACCATGAGGATGGAAACCAGCAGATGTTGCTGCAGGCTGCTTTACACTTCAACCTGCCGAACTCCACGGATCCCTTGAAAAGATTCACAGACACTCTCTACATCACTCAGGTCAATCCCACAAACCACCCTCACCTCGTGTCCAATAATTCAACCTCATAACGCAACGAAATAACGCCACAAAGTTAGGCTAGTAACGTTACAACGACACAGACCGAGGGCGTTCAGAGGATGTCTGGCCCTCCTAGGTATACTGACAATTAGGGGGTTTCTAAACAGTTTCGAGAACAGAAGCGCTCGCTGTCCAATCGCCGAAAAATGCAATTCTTTCAGAAATCTCCAAATGTCAAAAGTTCTAGAAAACATATTGCAGCATGGATATTTTTTTTTATCGTGTTCATCAAGGTCTGTCCTAATGTGGAATTTTGTTATGATTTTTGAGTGGTCAAAAATTGTTGACTTTTGCTCCAAAACTGTGTTAATAGTACATATGAGACGTAAGGGGGTGGCATCACATTCTTCCTTCATAACGTTTTAAGCCCTTTTACACTGTATTTTGATTAATTTATCAGTTTTTATTTATGATTTATGACTAGAACAACTTGACACACACTGCTGATCTACATCTCAAATCAATCGTCATGTTCCCAGCTCTCGTATGACGTACACCACTTCTATGTGGCATCTACAGTTGACCCGCTGTCTCCCCCCTAAAGATCCCCCGTCTCCCACTCCGGACCGCTCTAAAAAAAAAAAAAAAACGAGGTTAGGAGGTTGAAAAACACAGTTCACGCGTAGTGATGATCGCGTGTCATGTCGCAGGTCATGCAGGCGCAGTGTGTGAAGTCACAGACTGAGTTTTATCGGCGAAGTCAGAGTGAGATCATTGAGGGCAAAGGTCTCACTATGGGCGCTCTCTACTGGCAGCTGAACGACGTCTGGCAGGCGCCTTCCTGGTCGTCGATCGGTGAGTGAACGCCAACTCGGCACACACATTTCTAGATTGACGCTTTGCTGAAACATTGTTCCTGCATTGAGAAAAGTATGTTATAATGAAAATATTTTCATGATCAATACAATATTCCCTACAAATTAATCTTGTCCTTGTGTGTGCAGAGTTTGGTGGGAAGTGGAAAATGCTGCATTATTTCGCGCAGGACTTCTTCGCCGCCGTCCTGCCGGTGGGCTTCGAGGACGGCGGCGCGCTGTTCGTCTACGCCGTCTCAGACCTGAGTCACGACCTGAAGCTCAGGGCTGTGGTACGTCTTCAACCGCGAACTGTGTCTTCACATTGCATTCACTGTGCAGGCAGCGTTTGTCCAAACAGCTTCCAATAAGTGCTTTCAAACTCCAAGGGAACAAAAGCTAGATGTAAAAAAGATGAATTGCATCCCTGTGCTTACAGTTTCTACGTATTTCTGTGCACACATTAAAACCAGAATCAGAAAAATAACAATACCGTGTATTAATAAAAAACAAGATTATGAAACAGGCTTTTTCGTACAGTTACAAATTATAAAAATCAGATTCATTCATTACTTTTCTCATTTCTTCTCTTGTGGATCAGGTGTCCGTGTACTCCTGGTCTGATCTGGACCCGGTTTGCACGCTGAAGTCGGACCTGCTCCCGGTCCCCGGAGACAGCGCGGCGACCGTTTTTAAACAGCCAGTCGCCGCCCTGCTGGCAGGATGTGGAAGCTGCACCCGCCTCACCTGCCTGCTCACCTTCCACCTGGAGGACGGCGGCGGCGGCCAGCAGGGTCCCACCAACCACCACTTCCTGTGCTCACCCAAAGACGCTCAGGGACTCCAGAGACCCAACATCACAGTAAGACGCCGTGTTCAAAAGGCTGCTTTTATTTGTTTATACAAAGATTTAAAATAACGCATGGAAGCAGGGATGGAAGAGTCCATTAATCTATAATGTGTATTTGTAATGCGTAATGTGTAATTTACGCCCTTATTTTGGTAGTCAATGTCGAGGTACAGACAGGAAATGTGGCAAGAGAGTGAGGAAGGGAAGACCAAGGCCACAAAGACACACATAGTGGACTTCTAACACACTTTATTGACACGTTCATGCTCACATTTACTCATTATAAACCTTGTGTGTGTGTGTGTGTGTGTGTGTGTGTGTGTGTGTGTGTGTGTGTGCGTGTGCGTGTGTGTGTGTGTGTTTCCCTGCAGGCCACGGTGCAGGAGGATAAGGCCGGCTACAGCTTCACCCTCCACTCTGCCTCTGTGGCTGCCTTCGTCTGGCTCGATGTGGGAAACGTCCCGGGACGCTTCAGCTCCAACGGCTTCCTGATGCTTTCTAGAAACAGGACGGTCAGTTTTGACCCTTGGCGTGAAACCAGCATCGAAGAACTCTCCCGATCGCTCACCGTCACGTCTTTGAGGGACGTATACTGACCTGAGACCAGCCAGCCTCCATGTGGAGGTGAACCAAAGTGAAGAGGCATTTGATTGTCTGTACTTCTAAAAGAGATGCTGGGACTGAGATTTGTTGAGTGTCAGAAAGATGTATTTTTTTTTTACCAGTGCCAATTTTCTAAATGTGTAAACTTGTTTTCTTGCTGATCCAAAGCTCTTTTTTCCCCTCATAGGAGCAGAAAAGCCTCAGAAAACAGCAGTTAGACCTGAACATTTCCAAACAAAGGAAACTATTGAAGGTGGTTTTAGCAGCTCGAGACAACAAGGTGACCCACTGTATTCAGTCAGGAGCAGGGAAACGTTGACACGCGACAGGCTTTAACATGAAGCTTTCATTCACACAAAGGAATGAAGTGTGATTTTGAAAAATCGTGAACAAGCCAATATACATCTCACATGTCTTTGATGATTCAGCTGCTGAAACAGATGAATAATTTATTCATTGAGTTAAATGAAATGGCAAAATGTCTCATTTCCTGCACTGATCAGACTTTTTCTCCTACAAAGAGACAACATCTAATCTGAACCGGTTCTGATCTTACAGATGGTTTTGTGCTGTGCACCGAAAACCTTTTTGTTTTTGGAGTTTTTTTTTCTTTTTGCACATTTCTCAGATAATTGACAGAGTGAAGACTCTTAATACTTGACATCGTTGATGTTGTATTATTTGCAGTACTGTCCAAAATGTGTTTTGTAGAATATGTAGATACATTTGTATAGATTTGTTGTTTGGACATTTAAAAAAAAAAATGCAATTCAGTGTTTATAAATGAAACATTACAAAAATAAGAATCAGAAACAGGTTTATTGCTAAGTAGCTTTTCACATACAAGGAATTTACCTTTAAGGTATTTTAATATAAAACGTTCGCAATAAAACAAAGCAAAAGAAAGAAGAAAATAAGTCAAAGATCATGAATATGGAATAGAAATTTACAGTTAAAATAGTCAAAATGTATCTCTTCTTAAATAAAAAGAGTCATTCAGTGTTTATCACTGAATGACTCTTCGGATCACATGCAGTGATCATCAACCGCCACCAGGGGGCGACACGGAGCTTTAAAAACACGTTTCATGTTTATGATTTTTTTTTTTTCATCTTCCATCCAGCTGTTTTATAATTGAGCCACAGCTGTAGACTGAGTCGCACTGAGTTAAAGGCTATTGTGACGTTTCACCCATTGTTCGCCTTTACACACACACACATGCACCCCCACACACACACTTTTAAGTGAGCGCGCGTGTGTGTGTGTGTGTGTGTGTGTGTGTGTGTGTGTGTGTGTGTGTGTGTGTGTGTGTGTGTGTGTGTGTGTGTGTGAGAGAGAGAGCACGTTGCATACCAATAGAAAGTCGGTCACAAAAGAAAGCATTGAGACGCTGAGTGCACGCGGTCGGTCAGCTCCATGTTTTTCCTTCATGGCTCTGCAGACTGATCTTTGAACTGATCTACCTCCCGATAGTCCTGATAGATCCCTCAGATCTCATCACGGCACACTGCTGCTGCCTTCAGACAATTCACTCGGGCTTCAAGAAACCGCAAACACGAGAAGTCTGCTCCGACTGTACCATGGATCTGATTCGGGAACAAACTCCACGGATTTATTGATTTTTGTATTGATTTTTTCAGAGCAGCAGAAAGTAGCTGATTTATTTACTGAAGGAAGCAGCATAAAAAAAAACAAAAAACAGCAGACATGTTTAAATTAATATGTTTAATGACGTGCGTTTTAGTTTGTGCTCCAAAGTCTCAGAGTATAAACGTGGCTGGCCGGGATGGACGCGTATTTCTAGAGGACATTTTACGCTATTATGGGCAAAATAGTTCAATCTCGATGGAGAACCTGGATGATTTACTGCTGGTGATCTCAGACAGAAGGTATCTGGTAAATAAGGAAAATCCACTGGCGGACCTGGAGGTGAGCACATTTATACTTATTTAAACTAAGTAATGATCATTTACTCAACATACTGAATGGAATTTAAATGAGCTTATTATTGATTTCTTACAGCGTGAAACAGAATTTTTTATAGAAACTCAGAACGTTACAATTACATTATTATATATAATTAGTTTTCTTTATATAGTAATTAACACGTTAATAAATGCCTCAGACATTCTGTCTGATATTTTATCTGACCGTTATCTGTTGGCATTTGTAGTTAAATGATTGGGCTGAACATTGTCATTTTCACCATTATTCTTTTATAGTATTAATTGTTTTTACGCTTTATGCTTTCTAATCTTCACTTTTCTTTTATTAATATTCTATTATTGTAAAGCACTTTGGGAATCATGTTCTGTTAGCGGTGGTTATTATATTGTTGCCAATAGCTTTTGCTTTTTTTTACTTAATGCATTTAATAATGCAATAATTCACAAAATGTGTTTCTTTTGAATTGACTTGGGATATATAATAGCATTAAACTTATGTAACTGTGTATATGTCTTCTAGTGCTGTTTTACCTTCGCTCTACTCTTTTGTACTTTATAGAATGTTAAGGATAACTTCATCAATGTCATTAATGAACCCTAAAAACATAACTTACGACGCACATTTCATACACAAAGATGAAACATGCATCAAAAAGAAGACAGATGCAAAAAAAAAAGGGCATTACAATCAAAACAGGAAGTATTTTAGAGACAAAATATAGATTTAAAAAATATTAAAAAGATATTTAATGTCATCTTTCTGCCCCTCAGTGTCCCTCAGCTGAGCAGATCTTGTCCCACTTTGGGTTGAGTAATGTCAGTCAGCTGACTGTGGGACATCTGGGGAGAATCTGCCCCGCTGTGTTGACCCAGGTGCTGCTGCCCTCCTGCCCCTACACCGACCCCAAAGCTCTGCAGCCCCTCGACTACTCGGGTGAGTTGCTTCATCACAACGCAGGTTTATTTGTTGAGACCCCCGCTACTCAGATAATTCACAGTTCATGAGGGTTTGTTGCATTGAATCTGGCAGAGATTATTAATCAGTCACTGTGGATGGAGGATACGCCTTGAGGACAGTGGTTGGATTTTTTTTTTTTTGCCTGTGAACCCTAAAAAATAAAATAATCTCACCACAAAGACAGTTTTGCCAACTGCTGTTTTCAAAGTGAAGCATGAACTTTCAATCTCATTAACATGGACACCTAACATAACTCCACCTGATGAAGAAAATTGTGTGATACGATCAAAAGCTCCAGAGCCGTTACTAAATGGACCTTGTGTTTAGATTATTTTGCAAACTGCTGTTTCCAAGGCCAAGAATGAAGTTCGAGTCTGACACAACTTTAGTCTCTGCCTTCACCACCAGGAAACACTTAAACATGGAGGTATAATGGATATTTGTGTAGCTATATGCGGATGATATAAAGTCATTTAAAGCACATATGGACACAAACCTTGTCTCGTTTCTTTTTTCTTTTTCATTTCACCTGTATTTAACCAGATAAGTCATTTACAACGACGACCCGGCCAAAGAGGCAGCAACAGGAGGCTAGTCGTTACAAACAAATAAAACATAGATGCATCTCAAACAATCTCTGGAGGAGGACCTGTAGATTACGTCATAATAGTCTTAGAAGGAAGGGCTGTTATGTTAACCAGTGTGTGCTTTGTAGGAGCCTTTGTTACGGAAAACCAATTCTTGATCTGACTTTGGAAAGCAGTGAGTTTATGTGCATGTTACCCAAGCACTTATAGGAATCAACAAATTGGATTTCTGATCAAATCCAGGGAGGAGATTTCGAGGGTGCAGGTATTTTGTGGTAAGTGTCTGTTGAAAACCATACATTTGGTTTCGTTCGTGTTTAAGAGAAGGTGAAGGCTGTGCTGCAGGAAAGTCAGGGAGGAGCTAGATGTGTACAAGATGGTGTCGTCGGCATATAAATGGATGTGAGAGCCGCCCTCAGCGTGAGCAACGTTGTTTATGTAGATTCTTGAATACGGTTGGTTCTAGAATGGACCCCTGAGGAACACCCTTGGACAGAGGCAGTGGGTCAGATCAGTAATCCTCAGCTCTCACAGATTGTAAACACCCAGAACAATAGCTGTTAAACCCCACCAGGCCACCCTCTGAAAGACCAATGTCCTTAAGCCTATCAAGCAGAATGATATGGTCCACAGAATCAAAGGCCAAGTCAACAAACAGCCACACAGTATTCTCTTCTATCGATTGCACATATGATACGTTCTCCCACAAGTTGGCAAAATGTGAATCGATACAATTCATATTGTGGGTTTCATTCCACAACAGGAAGTACTGTATGATAAGATTTTAATATGGTTTAGTTCAGTGGTGGAACATGTACTCACGGTACTCTTTTACTTGAGTATATCCATTTTATGATACTTTACCTCTACTACTACTACTACTACTACTACTACTACAGTTTGGAGGAAAATATTGTACTTTATACTCCACTGCTTTTATTTGACAGCTTTAGGTACTTAACAGATAAAGATAATTAATACAAATCAACTGGTAAGTAATGATATATTATTGCAAATTATATTACCCATCAGTATTAAAGTAGATACAATTTTGGACCTTCGCTTCAGATAAGGGAGTAAAACTCCCAAATATAGGAGGACCCGTCACAGTCACACGGTGTCCTGGATTGACTCAGAGAGCCGCTGACCTCTCAGATCCACCGGCGAACACTCCCTCCTCGGTGCTGTTGACACAGTTACAACCAACTGTGTCTGTTGTTCAGTGTGTTGTTCATGATGCATGCTGTTTCCTCACCGGCCTTGTGAACAGAACCTCTCCTCCGCAAATACATATTTTTCTGTCTTTTGTTGAGTTAAATTGTCTGTTTGGTAACTCGGTTGTATGTAGCGCTATATTGTTAACTAACTGTTAATCCTTCCTTTGTGCCTGACAGTGTGGGGTTATGGGTTTCTGGCCGTCACTGTGATCAACCTGGCCTCCCTGCTCGGTCTCTTCCTGATCCCCTTCACCAAGAAGCCTTATTTCCCCAAAGTGCTGACCTACTTCATCGGCCTCGCCATCGGGACCCTCTTCTCCAACGCTGTGCTTCAGCTCATACCCGAGGTTTGCAACCGGTGGAGCGGGTAACATGGTTTCATGTTTTCCGGGTGTTTTAGTGCTGAATTAAGGGAGGTTTTGTTTGCTAACATGCCACTGACATTCTCCTGTTAATCCACAGGCTCTGGGGTTTGATCCCAAAATTGACAACTATGTGGCGAATGCAGTTGGAATATTTGGAGGGTTTTACATCTTGTTCTTCATGGAGAAGATACTGAAAATGTCTCTCCGCTTAGACGATGAGGTAAGATAACAGTTCAGTGAGTTTGTTAAGATGTAAAGCACTTTCCTTTTATTGCAGGGTGATATCCTTTTTCCACCTGCCACTGAATCGACCATTTATTGGCTAAATTGGCTGCTAATGAGGGCAATTACACTTTAGGGCAGTCATGTACCTAATTTCTTCCTGTTGTTACGGTTGATCATTCTGGGTCATGGACACAAGGGTCACAGATTGTGATTTTCAACCAATATAAGATTTATTTGATGGCACAACTTCTGTGTTGTTAACTTTAAACTAACGCAGAGCTTTTAAGAAGATCAGGAAACAGAAAACTTCAATCAGTGACAATGAAAATGTTAGAATAAAGCTATACTGCACAGGAATAGGTTGGCATTTTGGGAAATATGCTATGTTTAATATGAAGCTACGTCGGTTAGCTTAGCTTTGAATAACCCCTTGTTAAAGTATTAGTAGTAGTTTGAATCTACATGCGTTTGACATATTTGCATCATAAAATATTGCAGACTTAACATTTTACCAGTTCATTAAACCTTCATGGTGTTTCTTCTTCTTGGACATCGACTCTCCTGCTTATCTGACTTTGCTTTGCCTCCGGTGTCCTCAGCATGGCCACAGCCACTTTGCTCCTGCAGAGCGCCCTCTAGAAAACTCCCTCCAGAACGGAGACTGGGTGGAGAAAAAGGACTCCATCGTTTTGACCACCATCAACACCATCGCCACGGACAGGAGCAGCCCGAACCCAGAGCCGAACGAGACTTCTCAGGTACCAGCGCTCGCTCCTCTGGCTGAATTAAGCCGTACAGATGTTGGAATTATACTTGTATTGGCATTGATCAACTCTGTCTGCAGACGTGTCACCTTAACCTGCACAGCAATCCCCCTTGTACTCAAATTATCGTTTATCTAATGAGCAGCCTTAAAGATAAGCTAATCAAAACAGTGAGTTAACTTAAGTAATTGTTTCTGTGATAGAGATCTGTCTCTCTATCACAGAAACACCAGACTGAATGCATCGTGGACCATAAATGCACGATTGTATTTAAAACTTATCAGTCGTAACGGTGCGAGTTACATGCAGAGATGGAAATTGTAGCAACGTGGACAGTATTTCAGAAATATGTCCTTGTCCTTGTTTTCTTTGAGTAATTTATTGCGCTGTTATCAGTGACACAAGGCGATTAGCGCTGCCGTTAATGTTTAACAGTGAAATCTTTTGTGTCATGTGGAGAAGTCTGGCTTGGAAGGGATCAAAATGCTAAACAAACAGACATGCCGGTGTCACAGAGGGATGAAGGCCTCGGCTACTTCCTCTCCTGGTAAATGCTGGAATTGTCTGACTTGAGCACAAAGACTCCTTGTTTGGCCCGTGGATAATAAAAGGGGCGTTTTGTCAGTCAGGACTGTCTTCAACCGTGACCCAGAGGCTCTTTTTATGTCCGCCTGTTCTCCGGTTTCCCATTAAAAACACTTGTGCCATTATATTTGTAATTGAAGAGTTCCGATACGAAATGCTGCACATTCATTTAGGTAAAATAGTTCCTGTAGTTTGATTAATTAGTATCTGTTACATTTTGTGGATCCAAGACTAAAACTATTGGTCGGATTGCTGTGAAAGTTTGTGCATTCATGGTCTCCAGAGGATGAATCCCGCTGACCTGCTGTTTTTCTAACACCACCTAGAGGTCTTCTGTGAAATGTCTCAACAAATGTTCGATGGATGCAAATAAATTTAGTCCAAAGACATTCATGTCCCTCTCAGGATGAATTGTAATATCTCTGGTTATTCCTTAACTAAATATTGTGCAATATTTTGGCTATATTTGCAATAGTAAAGTGGTCCGCTATGTCAGTTTTATAATGACGTATGCCCATTAACAAGTTATTGATCAGATGCCCAAAACTACATTTTCAACTTTGTCCTCATTTTTCTGGCTGTTTTGAACTTTGGGTTTAAAAGATATCATGATGTGTTTTCTTCGTGGCTCACTGAATCCACTCAAGTCATTGTTTACATACCGCTCTGCTTTGGTGTAATCAAACAGTAGCTGTAATGGCGTGCCTTTAACCTCCACCTCCTCGCTCTTCCAGGACGCCCAGGGGTCTGATGTGATGTGCCACTGGCTGCGTGGGCGACACATCTCCAGCATCAAGACGGTGGCGTGGATGATAACGCTGAGCGACGCGCTGCACAACTTCATCGACGGCCTGGCCATCGGCGCCTCGTTCACTGTGTCGGTTCTGACGGGCTTCAGCACGTCCACCGCCATCGTGTGTGAGGAGTTTCCCCACGAGCTGGGTGAGTGAGACTCTAAACCTGCTCAGCCCCAGGTGAAGATCAGTCATGACAAACATGTGCTGTGCCGTCAAACATCGCTCCGATCTGAAGTTACTGGATCCCAAAGATACCAAAGATACCAAATATTTCAGGCTGAATTTGAGGAAATCATGTCAACAAGACATCTATAATATCTACATTTTCATGGCATCAGTTTAAACATCACATAGCTCCAATGAGGAGCTGGAACAGCCTACAGAATATGTGATTCTGTGAGACAGAGTGGAATAAAATCAAATCAATCTTAAAGCCATTTTGGTGAAAATGAAACAGGAAAACTGGGTTTTAAGGGATTAAAAACAGGTTCATATGTTTCTATTCAAACAGAAAGGGCCACTAGGAATCTATAATCTTTATCGACCTCTTCTGACATACTGCAGAATTGCACCCAAACTCTTCTGTGATGACTTTTGTTTCAACTCCATACACTGAATAAACTAAAAAGTAGAAACCACTATCATGTAATCTCTTCCGTAAATGAGGTAAATAATATTAGCAAAGCAATAATACAACACAATTGTATTGCATTACATGTCATTGTACGGATGTTTCTATTGGTCTGGTCACTTGAAGATAACGTGAGAAAGAACATGCTTTGAACTTATTTTTAACGTTTGCCATTTTTTCTGCTTCATTGAACAGGTGTTAATGTAGAGTAGGCAGGAAATGAGGCGACAAACTGGGGACGTTATGGTTTTATGGTATGTGTCTTAAACACTCTTTTTATGATTTACTCGCAACTATTATTTAGCAAAAATGAAATGCGTGTTGGGGCTATTTAGAGCTTCTTTGAACTCTAATTCATTTTTGTGCCAAAGCTGAATAATAAAGGTCCGTAAAGTCTTATCAAACACCTCATGATTGTTCTTTGGTTTGCGGTTTAAAGTCTTAAACTCAAAGCTAAAGTTAACGGAATATTTCAGTTAAGCCACTTTCCACTATTATTTAAACCTCGGCTTTGACAGAAATAATATCCGTTTGTTAGTTTCAAGTGAGTAAAATGACTCGCTTTGCTTTTTAAAATAATGCTCAAACTGCCCGTTCAACTTATACATCTTTGTGTTTCGTTTCCGTCTGCAGGTGACTTCGTTATCCTGCTGAATGCTGGGATGACCGTCCCACAAGCCATTTTCTTCAACCTGCTGTCAGCTGTGTCCTGCTACGTCGGCCTTGTGTTTGGCATCCTGCTCGGGAGCAACTTTGCCCCCAATGCAATCTTTGCCATCGCAGGAGGAATGTTCCTGTACATTGCACTGGCGGACATGGTGAGTTAGATTACACGACCGGAGGAAACTCTACACGTGCAGATTGCTGTTCATTTTTGTTAGTGTTATTTAATGTGAATCTATATATTTGTTATTGTCATTGGATTCCACGAAAAGACCAAAACAAGCGACGTTAGTCCGTCTCATTGACACTCAGCCCAAAGCCTATTGATTCCTACTGAAGATGTAAATCTTTAAAGCTGATATAATCAATATTTTAATATTAACAATGAATCAAATGTCAACATGTATATGAAATGTATTTCTAAATCCATAGTAAGTTATTCCCTGACTCTGCAGTTCCCCTCACCTCGACAGAGCGGTTTTGTGTCTTTCATTTAATTGTTTTGCAGAAATATCAGCAGAATTATTGGACTTTTATTCATTTGGTGGCCAGAAACTCAAACCATGTGTTACTCTGTGCCTGTAAATAGGCAACTGTTTGCTATCATGTCTGCGGTAACAACTTTATGAATTGATGTTAATGTTGTGTTTATAGGTTGTTGTGCTGCCCCCAAGTGGCCGAAATATAAAAAGATTATCTAAAATAAAGGACAGTTCTTTGCCAAAATGTCTCAAACAGAAGTAGATGATACAAAGTTAACAAAGCCTTTATCACTACATCAAAGGTTCGATATTTCTATAAACTGTGAGCACTTCAAGCAAGCCAAGAGTGATTTTTATCTTCTCAGGTTGGTCAATTTGAATAATTTATGGTCTGAAGAGATAAAACTACCCAGTATACCATCCAGTATTGTAAAGATAAAAATCATAAATTCTAAAATGATGACCACTTTTTGAACCCGATAACCTGGAATTTTTAAACACCAGCAATCAGACAATGGAGAACTTGAGCTCTTTTCTCCAGTTTCCATGGGAACTAAATAATAAGAAATAATCCAATCTGCACTTCTTGTTTGTATGTTGTTACTTCCCATTATGTGGACTGTTGAACAATCACGCCATTGTATTTTTGATATGTGATTGTTTTTCTTCATCTCAGTTTCCAGAGATGGACAACATATTGCGGGAACAGAAGCGGACCTCCACCAAGATCATCTTCTTCATGATCCAGAATGCAGGGCTGCTCACCGGGTTCACCATCATACTGCTGATCACCATGTTTGCTGGAGAGATCAACCTGGGCTAGAAGGGGGAGAGAGAGACAAGGAAACAAAAACTGGAAAGAAAAATATATTTTTTAAATGAGCTGCTTTTTTGTTTCTGCTCACTCAGCTGGGCGGGAAAGTGAATGTAAAGTGAATGTTTTGTACAAACAAAACCAAAATGTTTTAAGGAAAAATAATTATTACTTTTATATCTTTTGACTATCAAGTTAGAGGAAAGTTTGCACCATAAAAAGGGAAAATCTTTACAATCATTTGATGTATGAACTCTAATCAAGTTGTGTTTTTCAGGAGACAATAAATTATTTTTTCAGTCTTCATGTTGTGTGAAATATCTCTCATTTATTGCAACTCGTACTGTAAACTACAAGCGTTGTTATTGTGACAACAGTTGTTGTTATTGTGACAACAGTTGCCTTTTAGCCTCTGAGTTTTGTGACCTCTATGACCGTAATTGTTTATTTTCCTTTTGGATTTTTTTATATAGTTTTAAGGGGCACAAGTCCAAAAGGTTGGTAAACACTGCTGCAGAGAATCATTAATCATCTGTGAAAATATACCTGCGTTTCTTTTGTCACTCAAAGTAAATACTGTCTTATTACTTTAATCTAATTCTAATCTAATCATAAATGCCAGTTATGATCAATGATTTAAGGTTGAACCATAATAGGCTCAGAGCGGGGTTTGCATGATGCTGCAAACCCCGCTCTGAGCCTATTATGGTTCATAGTATTGTATGTACAATATTGCATCGCAATAAACAGGAGGTGGTGCAAGCTGCGTTCATGTAACAATTTAAAGCTCGTAATTATCTTAATCTGTTGTAAAATTGTGAGCATCACTTTGGGGAAATCGCTTCAATGTAGTTGTGATTCTGCGTGTACACACCAAGGATGTATGTTAGATGGAGAATAACGTTTTAAAGATCTTATAGCCTACAACATTAAAAATGTGGCCAAAGGATGGAGTTTAATATAACGAGAATCCTAAACTGGACTGACCGACGTTTGATTTTCCTACTCTTCCGATATTCCCTGAATGCATCAAATCCGAGGAGCGGAAGTAAGAGACAAATAAAATGAGACGTTACTGACTTCTGGAAACTTTGCTACCTTCTGCATCTCTTTATACACCAGTACGCTCAGCACATCCAGAAGCTGCTGTCATAAAGAATTAAATTAAATACGGTAAGTTATGTTTATTTACCTTATTTATTCCTCCAGAGCGAATCAAATCGTGAAGCTAGCGCTAATGCTAGCTGTCGTTAGCTACTGTTAATCGGTGGAATTAGCGTCCTTTCAACGGGACAAAACTAGGTCAGTTTTTGTGCTTTTTAATTTTGTTAAATGTTTAATGACGAGTGATACAGTTATTTAATGGGTAGCAAAGTTGCCATTACGAACGCACCCTGTTTTTTTGTTGTTAAAATCCGTTATAAAACGGTAACTGACTCACGTGACTTGTTAGGGTCATTGCTCTGTTTATCACCAGACGTCAACTTATTAGACAATGATTAATGTTACTTATGGTTGATTACTGAGTTTGTTAACCGGAACAAAAACACGGGAGTCACACTCCTTTCAGAGTAAAAAACATGGAAATAAGTATTAATAAACAATAGGACTGTGTTGTACTGCAATAATAAAGCCGTGTCTGAAAAATGGGTCGTTTTCAGACTCTTTGATTATTAATGTATTGCAATGTAAGCATAACATTATCTATATTGTATTTGTGGTCTACATAATTATTCTGTCGGTTTAGTTATATTTTAGATGTATTTTATTTATTGTGGATTTTTTACTTAGTTAATATTCTTTACTGTTTTATTACTTATTTATAATACTTGTTTTGATCTTGTGTTTTTTTACTATGTATCTTTTTTTGCACTATACTAACACTATATATAAGATAATAAAGGCGTATCTTATCTTACTCCACTTATTGGGTTCTTTAAACTGACCGATATCAATATTTTAGTTAACTCACTATTACATTAACACAGGAAATGAACCAAAATTGATGAGAATCCCTCAAATCTAATTATAATTCATGATAATAACATAATTTAATTTCCACAATTTCTTGTTGCTTATTGGCATACAGACACGCATGTCAATACTGATGTCTGCGATTAGTTTGAATTAGCCTGCATATTGCACAACACAGTTTACTGGTAAGGCTTGAATAGCAATGCTACCCACGCAGCTTATGAGCTAATTATATGTCAAATCTGTACGTGTTTTACTTTGGAAATCACTGTAATGATTTTAAACATCATGCGCTCCAGTTTAGATTTTTAGGGACAGGCTTCAGCACACTGTGATGCTGAAAAGACACAGTCAAAAGGACAAAAGAATGAATATGTGATTGAAAACTGATTTATCCGGTTGTGTGTAGTATTTCGTCACCGCTTAGGTTTTGACCCCCTGTTGTGTTTTTTTACAAAGCAGGGCTGAGCCATGGCCAGTGTTCAGGTCCGGAGGTATCGGGATGAAGACGCTGAGACGGTGAAGGAGATCTTCACCATGGGGATGAGCGAGCACATCCCCTCGTCCTTCATGCACTTCCTGAAACAGCCGCCGACCCAAATGGTGCTCATGTGCGTGTTCTGCGCTCTCATGACCAGCTCCAAGTCCTTCCTGCTGCCCATCCTCGCCGTCACCCTCCTCCTGGCCGGTGCCAGGCAGTTTGTCGGCTACTCTTTCAACAAATACATCGACGCCTCCCTCAAGAAGGACCTCGACGACATCGGTGCGACCTACATTGAGAAGAAGGACTCGTGCTTCTGGGTGGCTGAAGTTGACGGCCGGGTGGTCGGCATGGTGGCTTGCCTTCCTAATGAGAATGCGCCTGCGTGCTTGGAGTTGAAGCGCATGTCTGTACGCCGCAGTCACCGCGGGATGGGCATCGCCAAGGCTCTGTGTCGGACAGTGGCTGACTTCACCCGTGACAGAGGTTACGCGGCCGTCGTCCTGTACACCTCCGTGGTGCAAACGGACGCTCAGAAGCTGTACGAGCACATGGGCTTCGAGAAGATAAGAGAGTTCGTTGTTCCGGAGCTGGCGGCCAAAATCACAAACTTCACCCTGTTTGAATACAGACTCGATCTACAGAAAGATGGGAAAAGTGACTGAGTGGTCTTAAAGTGAGACGCGCAAGGATTGTGCAACATTTCAGGGCGACAGTGCTGTCCATTCATCCAGTGTCTATGCTCATGCTTTCCCAGCATGCATTGCTCTTAAGGCAACCGAAACACTCGGGACAGGTCACATGTGACAGTATCAACATGAGGAACTGTTTACTACACACACACACAGTGAAAAGGTTTGGCTTGTTTTCTCTTCTTACACACACACACACACACACACACTAAACAGATTGATCCTTTTCATTATTCTTAGTTGATACATATCTGCTATGTCCACAGTCTTGCTTCTTCAAAGTCCTTTGATTATTTCATTTTGTAAATGATTTCCTTTCTACAGTAAATGACGCTTAAAATAACCAGAGAGAACAGAACGTGCTCCTACTATTTCGTACCATTCGTTTCTTTTTTATAACCATTAGGAAGTTATATTGCTCATGATACTGATCTAAATAAGCGGATCTTACCATTGACCTCCCTTTGTAAATGTCCCCACTGTGGAACTAATAAAGGATTATCTTATCCACATCCGACACAGTTTTGTCAATGTCATCATAACGTTCCGTGTTATCGATTAGATTAAACAGTTTTTGTTCAGGGAGCACATCCTGTGCTCAAGGTTTTGCAGTACACTTCATGTACTGAGGTATACAAGTATTGCCCTCTGACATATTTGATACGCTCGTGTTATTTCTACTTCACCTTTTCATCTAGAAATAGATTCTCTCAGTTCCCTTTTTTCTCTGCTAATGAGCTGTGTTATATCTCTAGAGAGCGATCTCACCAGTTGTCAGATTTGTTCATACCAGGAATAGGAATGTGACGGGGACTGAACCAGCTTTTTATGGGTCTGGGGGGCGATATGAAGTTCTGCCCTGGGGGGTTGTTTTGCATACAGGATGCACGGTTCCTGTCTGAGGTTTCTTTTCTTTTTTTCATTACAGAACTAATGAATGTATCTGATTCATATCAAACTTGTGATTTAAATTAAAAAAAAGGATTCAAGGAACCTCAGGTTTTGGATTCATGGTCCCCAAAGATACATTTATCTGCCAGGTTATAAAGTGAAACACAGAACACACTGAATATAAAATACACGGATAGAAATATGTTGAACAATTGCTAAAACCCCTCAGACAAAACGAAATGTAGTTATTGTCTTTTTCATTACAAAAGTTAATTTTGTTTTCATGGTTTTTTTTGGTGAATATGTAAATTTTTCACATTTTCATGACAATTCCACTTGCTTTCTTCCTCAATTCTCCGTATTATTACCCCTACATTTATTAAAAACATAATACAACAAAGTTAATTTACCAACACTACTTGCCTACAGTTTAAACGTATGACAAAAGTGTACTAAATTATCTTCTATTAAATCATTATTCACACGACATTGTCCATTTTTAAAAAAATTGTATTTATTGGTGTATTTGATAAGGGACAGTGCACATTAATAAAAAACATTGCTGTAAATGTGAAGGGGCTATTTTTCATCTGTTGTCCCAACAGGCAGAAGTTACAAAGTAAACCTAAAAACAGAATATAAGATTACATTTACAAAGTTATGCATTATTGACCCTTTGCAAAGCGTGCAGAAACAATGAAAGAAGTGAGAATAGAAGTAGTATCATCCTTCAGGAGAACTAACTAGACATGCAGCACAGAGGCTCACAAATCATCCATCTGTGTTTAAAACCCTGTCAGCTGCCATCTACTTAACGGTGAATTCAGTGATATACTTTAACATCGTTACAGTCTGATATACACCGTTAAAAGAAATGTCACCGGGCTCCTGTGTTTCTGTGGAGCGGTTCGGATCAGGCAGCTGCTCGGACACCTCAGGACGGATGTGTTCCGCTCAGACCTCCGTGGATGGATGTAGCCTGTCAGGGACGAAGCCCAGCCGATTTTAGGACACTTTAACAAGGTACAATTCAACGCTCACGTGACACCTGATCAATGGGAGATGAATGCAAAACGCACGTGCACCTGTTTAGAAATGTAAAACGTGTGTGTGTGTTGTTCATTTACTCGATAAGAGGGGTTTTTTTTTTTGGTGTTGGAGAAAGCAAACCGAAGCTAACGGCTACTCGTGCTCGCAGCTGGCCAGCAGGGAGTGTCCCACTGACAGCTGACAGCACCGAATATCAGCCGTGAAAGTGATGGTTTTTAGAGCCACTCACAGCCGGTGAAACACACAATGTGCACATTTAAAACGGCTAATAATGGAGATGAGATTATTACAAATATTTAATGAGCTTTGGCTGGTGATTATTGAGGCGGTGTGGATCCTGTTTATAGGCAGCTGTAATTGGGATAAAGATTTATTCTCGTTTGGATTATTAATCCGGATTGTTGTTGTTGTTGTTTTTTTCCTAGTTCCTCATCCAGTTTGGTTAATGTGTCGGGAGATAAACATATCATGTAAGGGTGCAGCCACACCCATGCTGGGTGGTTATAATTACCACCAGACATGCGCGTCAGAATATTAGTATTACATCGATTTTTGGGGGGGGGGGATTAATAGTTGCTGATAATGTAAAAATAAATGACTGAAATGTCATTAATTTGGTCAGTGAGGCATTACGGTGTTTATATGGAGGACTGTTCTCTCGGCTTTGAACTCACTAGATGGCACCAGATTACAGATTTAGCTCTTAGACGTTTTTTATTTACAGGATCTATTTATTCTTTTCATTTTCATTTGATGCACATCGTCGTGAAGTACAGGACTGGACGGGCTCTGCCCTCGTTTTCTATGGATGACCTATTTTTGTTCCTGTCTGCAGGACGGTGTTGAGACTGAATATCATTAGCGTGCATGTGGTGGAGAGGAAGCTCGGCTTTTCATCGTCAATTCATCTACTTATTATTTATGTGTTAAAAAAACACAACCCATGTGATATCTATGCAGTATACCCAGATATATATAATTTACAATAATCTAGAATTATGAAAAGCAGCAGGTCGTCCCATCTTGAATATTAAAATAGTTGCAATTATTTTGTCTTATATAATTTATGCTAAATTAAATTGATGTATTGTATGTGGGCTACATGGTTGTAGCCTACTGCACTGTACATTAGAGCTGAAACAAAGCAAAAATAATCAGCAACAATTTAGATAATTGGTTAATTATTTAAATACATTTATTTAAAAGCAAAAATACAACAACATAAATGTCATTCCAGCTACTCAAATGTCAATACGTGTTAGTTTCTTTATTGTAATCGTAATCAACTTAATATCTTTGAGTTTCAGACAAAACAAGTTATTTTATCCTCATAATAAATTAAACTAGTTCTGAAACCATTTGTCAGTCAGTGAGTCAAGCAACTAGAGAGGAATTGATTTAATATACAGTTTGAACCATTTATTAGGTCAAATACTCTGCTGATTACTACTTTAACTTAAGTTGATTTCATATCTTTATACACTAAATCATTTGTTTTTCTGACGCAAAGTCATATTTACGAAACATTCTGATGACACCTTGATGACACCTTGATGACACCTTGATGACACCATGATGACGCAGCAGTTTGCATATCAGCTCATGATTCAACTATCTTCGTAACTAACAAGCCAAACTTCACTCATATTTCCCCTAAATACTCTTAATCATTGGCAGCTTCCAGGAAGTAGACCCGCTCATCGTTACCTTGTTTGGAGGCGTTCGTTCGTCCCTCCTGGACCTGCAGACCGGCGGAGGTGCAGTGTGGTCGTGTCGCCTCACCTCTGTTGTTGCAACCTTCCAGTGTTTTCGGTGTGAAAAGGCTCCCAAGCAGCAGCCGGTGACGCCTCTCTCTCTGCCATTGTCCTCCTTTTCTTTAAGGAGGCAGTCCTTTGATTTCTGGCTGTCTGCTGGTTGTCTCCTTATTGTCTCTTCAGTGAGAGATAAGGGCTCCCCCTCTCTCCTCTACCTCCCAACCTAAATCCCCAACACCCCGTCTTTTGGTCCTGCCTTCATCATTTGCATAAAAGGGTGCAAAGAGACTGCAGAGGTCTCGCATCTGAAATATTGGGCTGAATTTTGAATATTTAAGATGTTTTCCTGACTTTATATGTCATTTTGGGAGTTTTATTTATAGGCCCTGAAGCCACAAACATACTGCCTCAGTCAGTACACCCCTGCTGTAGGTTGAGTGCTTAATACTGAGCCTACAGGCAGTGCATTTTGTTGTCCTGGTCCATGTTTGGTTGCATTATTCGGTAAAAGAACTATCTCCCCCTCCTGAAGGCTGGGTCTCTCTTTGTTTTCCATACTCTTACGACATCTCTTATCAGCCTCTGCGCTGAAAGCTTTTACACATGAACCCTGTGGCGTTTGCTTTTGTTTCGAAAACAAAAAAAAGATGACAACACAGAAATAGAAGGGAATGAGAGTTTAAAAAAAAAAGAAAAGCCCCAGCCGTGCAGTTGGCTGATAAACGCTGATAAAGGAGAGTTAATCCTCGCTCTGTGGCGGGCCGCGCCATCAGGCGGGGCCCTAATGCAATCCGCTGGCTTCACTTGCTTCACTTGTGCTGCATCACCTGGGCCTTTTGTGTTCCACCACAATGAAACAGCATCAGATTGAGTCAAACTGGTTCCCCCCCCTCCCTCCCCTTCGAATGGAAAGTGCTTACTGCCTGTGTTTTTGTTTCCTCTGTTGGCAGAAGAAACAAAGTGAAATCCTTTCTGAAGACATTTGACAGTAATCTGCCTCACAAGGACACATCTGGGCTCTTTAATAGTATTCCTTTGCTGCATCGATGGTCTTAAAGGCCTTGTTTTTATCGACTGATTAATCATTCATAACCGAAGTGATTATTGTGGCATTTTGTGCTTTTAACTATTTGTCCCTTCAGGACTTTAATTGCTCTTTGATTGAGCATTCCTGCAACTCCAAACCTCTGCATCATGCCAAATTATGCATGGGCATACTGCGAGGAAATATGCAAATGGGAATTAAAAACTGCCAAGTTTATTTTGAGAAGCTTTTTTAAGAGGTGTATATGTGTAAGGCTTTAGGACCCAGTTCCTCAGTCTGGGCCTAAACCACACTCCCTCCTGCAGAAGCCGGCGCAGACACTAGAGCAGCGCAGTGCTGCCGCTCAGCTGATGCAGTCGCAGCAGACCGAGCCTTGATGGTGTTTTCCTCCGGTCCGTTCGTCAGGGCTGAAGGGTGGATCGTCCACCGTCTGCCCCTCAGAAAACTTTCTGCTTCACTGAGCCAAAGAGCTCCCTGCCGGCTTTCCTCTGGCAGCAGCAGAGGACTTTGGAGAGCTGAGGCTGTGCTGGATCAGGAGAGGGATGGTGTGATTCTGTAAAGAGAGAGAGGAAGAGAGACGCTCCGGCAGCATCATCTAACCCCCCCCCCCCCCCCCCCCCCCCTCCCACAAACCTCTCCTAGACCCCCTTCTGTCTGGCCGACGCTCTCCCCAATAACACTCCTGCAGTCCAGACAGGCGACTAGGAAACATGTCACAGACCAGGAGGAACACGTACACCCGGGTGAGTGTGTACAAGGTGTTTATCCATCCCAGTGAGGTGAATGAATGGGCCGGTCTGTGCTGTTTTAAGTTGGTCCTCATCGTTGCGGCATTGTTTCTGTTGTGTCTGTTCAATTTGTTTCACCCTGTCATCATGTCCGTGTCGATTCCTACTTTGAATGGAAGGGTTTCTAATCCATTTCAGCGCTGCATTCCTCTGTCTGAGTTGTCGCCTCTTTGTTCGGCTCAGATTGCCCCTCCGGGTTCAGCGTTGCTGCTGTGATGTTAACGTTCAGACCTCTGTGACAGACCCCGCTCTCTAAAGTAGGAGGATGATACATGACAGGCGGACCAGGAGGGCTTTTTGTTGTCATAAGACAGTGGACACACAATCCATGAGCACCAGAGGACTTCCTGTTTGTCATCCGTCTCTTGAGTCAGGGATGACATCAGCTCTCAAACCTTTCAGACACTCTTTTCTTTCTTCAGATCACAACAAAAAAAAGCCCTCCTTACTTATCAAGAAGAGATGCTCACTTTGTAATTCAGCCTGCAGGACATGGTGACGATCTGCATGACAGCTTTTTCAGTAGCTTCCTCCCCCCCACCCCCCCCCCCCCCCCCCCCAGAGAACACAAAGCAATACCGTCTGATGGCGATGCCGGTTTGTTACAGTGCAGCAAATGAGGCTGTGTCACTGTTTTTATTCTTCTTTTAAAGCATTAAAGGCGGCGTGAGCGCGCGTGCTTTAAGAGTAGAGTGTCACTAAATAATTCAGCACGCCCTCCTCGGGTCGTCTCTGCCTTCAGCACATGGCAAACAGGTCGGAGCGGTGACCCAACGGCACCGAAGGCTTCATTACAGACCGCTGGCCGGAGCGAAGCGGCCCGTTCACTGCGCTCTTGTTTTAGTTTTGTTTTATGACTTTTAAAGAGATATTTTATAAACCCCAAAGGATGTGTGATTGCAGATTGCGAGTGTTCCCGAAGCGCCGCAAACCACCGATTCATGCCTCCGTTAGGAACCTGGAGTGTTTGATGGATTTAAGTAGATGTTACAGCTTGAATAAGACATCTCAAGAGTGTGACGTGGGAAATGCTCGACTTTAGGACGCAGTGAACCAGCTCAAACGTCTGTTTTCATATCGGTCATGAATTATAAGCTAGGTTAATTAGACTGTAAGCAATCATGGGGATTCAGGGTTTGTATAACTGCTGCTGCAATGTGATGATGTTCATAAAAGAACACTTCCTGTTAAGTGACGTCTGGTTTTATCTGTAGGAACACCTTCCAGAAGGAGAGCTGATCACTTCTTCTCTTCCTGATAATATTAGAGGAGAGAAAGAAACACTGTAGCTCCGAGTCAATCCTGAGCAGAGAGCCAGTTACTTTCCTCTAGTATAACATAAGATAGGATGAGATAATCCTCTATTAGTTGGGGTGATTTGCAGTCAAGCTGAGCATAGACACAAGTGAAGATTCCTTCCCTCAGTGTCGTGGGTGACGATAGCTCGTAAACCCGTTGCTCAGCGGCCGCGATTGAGAAATGCAAACCGTTCAAAATGCCTGATAAGAAGTGACACCATGTTCAAGCTTACGTTTAAAGAGCACTGGAACAAACCATATGACCACATTCCAACCTAGACTTGGATTAAATGCCCTCGACTTGTGACAGGCCTGTTGGTTTAACCACCGCGTATCACAGTTAGATGTATGTCTTTTGCATTGCTCTCCATGTCACTGCTGTTTCCACAGTTGGTCTATGAGAGGACATAGATATGATCCCTCACTGGCTATTCGTTGGAACACTTGACTAAGCAGGAAGTCTCGCTGCCAGGGCGTTTAACCTGCAATGTTTAAACCCTGCCTAAGTGATGGGCTATAATGATTGTTTATTGTGCCCATAAAATTGACTGATGTTATCTTATTGCAGACATATAGTAGTGTAAATGGCGGCCAATAAGTAACAAGAAATAGATTTGTTTTAGGTAGTCAGTGGTGGGAGAAGTAATCGGAATACCACAAAGAAATACTTTCACAAGTAAACGTCCTGAATTCAAAATCCTGCTTTGTTACTTTCAGGAACTTTTAGCTGGTTAGAAAACGTAAAACTCAATGTAATATCGCTGCCTCTGTATGACCTACATCAGTCAACGACACCACCAGAGAGAAGATTGGTTATTTCTATAAAGTTATTCTTAAAGCTCGTCATCTTCGGGTCGGATTCTGGTGAAATCGGATGAACTCGTGCTGATTCACCAGAAACTCCTCAGGTTCCTCACCAAAAGTACTTGTTTTTAATCATACGACATGATCACAGAAAACCTGCAGTGGAGGAGACGGATTATAACGTTTCATATTTTAAAAGGCCGTCACGTTGCTGCTGTCTGTCTGTTTTGGTTCACTGTCCTCAACCTTTTCAAGTTAAACACAAAGACGGTGCGTGTTTACAGTAGCGTAAGGAGA
Organism: Cebidichthys violaceus; assembly: GCF_023349555.1. Classification (NCBI taxonomy): domain Eukaryota; kingdom Metazoa; phylum Chordata; class Actinopteri; order Perciformes; family Stichaeidae; genus Cebidichthys; species Cebidichthys violaceus. Next base: position 2,316,379 of record NW_027176395.1, on the reverse strand, counting down.
GCGTGTTCTCTCCCACAGTAATAATATCTGCTCCTCTCTGTTCTGCTGAGTCACCATCACTTCTAGGACATCACACTGTAAATTGGGTTATGCAGGATTATTTGATTACAAAATATTGCGGCCCGTCTCGAAAACCTTTTTTCGCTGCGCGATTTGTTCCCCACACTTCATTCATCACGTTGGCGGTGCTGTTTTTAAGAGTGTTTTTGACATTAAGAGAGTGACAGACGAGGCTCGGTGGGTCAGAATGACACGGATCTACTTTTCGTTCAGTGTTTTCCCTCAGCAGCTCGTCTCTGTGTGACGAGTGGTCCTGTGAAAGACCCGTTTGATCCAGACGTCCTGCAGTTTGCGATGCTTGGCGCTGTAGTCGTTACATGTGTCATAGCAGAGTGACGTAGTGCTCTGTTAGCAATCACAAGATACTTATGAAAGCATCCCCTGCTTTAAGGTCTGTTTGACTCTAAATGGAGCATAATGTACTAAATGAACATCATGCTGTATTGAAGAAGACTGTAAACTAGAGATTGAGACCATAAACTCATGTTTATAATGTTTACTGAGGGAATAAATCAAGAGAGAAGTAGAGTCATTTTAGACTAGACTTCTATACGACCAGAGGAGTCGCCCCCTGGTGGACACTAGAGAGAATGCAAGTTTAAGGCACTTCAGCATTGGCTTCACTTTTCAGAACTAGAGGTTGTCGCCTGGTTCAAAGAGACCGTCCTGAAGGGTTGCTACAGCCATGTAGTGTTGCGCTGGTCAAATTTGGTGCTACTGGGGCCAGGATGTCCCAACTTTAAATCCCTAGTACTCATCAATCTTCAAAACCACTAGATCCTACACTACCCACAATGCAACTTGACAGTGCCTTTCATTCCCAGTCTGGTAAACACCCACGACTATCAGGGTTATTACCTCAGACTCTCCTCCAGAGAAGAAGAAGAAACTCCCTCCTCTGATATGTATATTTAGTTCACTGATGTGAACGTGTGTTTTAACGTTGTGTGTTTTTCTTCGTCCCACCTCAGACCACCAGCAGCGGCAGCAGCAGGATGAGCTCGGACGGGGGCGGGCGGCCCGTCAAAGTGGGCTCCCTGGTGGAGGTGATTGGGAAGGGGCAGCAGGGCACCGTGGCCTACATCGGCAACACGCTCTTCGCCTCCGGGAAATGGGTGGGAGTCATCCTGGACGAGGCCAAGGGCAAGAACGACGGCACCGTGCAGGGCAAGCGCTACTTCACCTGCGAGGAGAACCGTGGGATATTTGTGAGACAATCGCAGGTAACGACAAAGACAGTTTATTTACGCTACTTTTCTATCATGTCTAGTGCTGGAGGATGATGTCATCGTCTCCACCATCTAGCACCCAACCAGTACACCCCCCCGTCTGTCTATTGTTTGGTTTCTTACTTTGTGAGATGTTTGAGATTCTGTTTTTACTTTCATTTTGACGCAGTGGGTTTGTGTGGGGGTTGATATATTTTTCCTCTGTTGTCTGCACGGTGCCAGCTTTCCTTCTACTGCTTCAGGCTGCGTGTTTGGTTGTTTTTTTACTCTCAGAAAAAAACACTGCAAAATGCCCGTGCGTATGACATTACCATAGGTTATCTATGGTGGCCTGGAGGAGACAATGCACCCCAAGGGAAAGAAAGGAGAGTATTGAGACTTGTTTCGTTGTTGTTTTAGGGATTTAATGAGCTCCTGTAACTTTCTCATTGTGGAAGGTCGTTTTAAAGTAAAGCTCTCCTCGTGTAGAAACAGTGAACACAAAGTCACAGAGCACGGTGAGCAGAGTTAAAGGCTCCTTTGTGGAGTTTTGTTGTAAACAAACCAAAGTTATTTTTTACATTCAGCACCAAAACACATTGTTTGTATCCTGAGGATACAAGGTCCAGCATGTAGAATGCATTTACTTTTACATGCAACATTTGCAAAGACCATTTCTAGAGTATTTCAAATCCTGCGTTGTTTACATCCTCTTCTTCTTCCCTCTCTTTGCTGGTACAGTGCAGCGTTTCTTGGCGCATTTCACCACCTGTGGTATAATGTGAAGCCATTGACAGCTGTGTGTGTGTGTGTGTGTGTGTGTGTGTGTGTGTGTGTGTGTGTGTGTGTGTGTGTGTGTGTGTGTGTGTGTGTGTGTGTGTGTACACAAGACACACAACACGGGGCAAAAGCTGCTCTATCTCGCTGCTAGAGCTCGAAGTCTTCACAGGGCACCTTTGAAACTCCTTAGTCACATCGGGCCTCATGCGAGAACATTTCATTCTCTGATCCTAAACCAAATTTCAACTCTTTTTCTCCTGCGAGGTTTGGTTAACTTGACGAGCGCCTCGTGTAGACGTGCGTCTGTAAGGTCTGACCACCCGCAAAAAGCTACCTGCTCCCTCGTCTCATTCACGAAAGTAAAAAGAAGTAATGGATCATTTAAAATCAGCAGGTGGAAACAGAACGAATGTAACGACGTCGGTATGAAATGCAGCTGTGAATGCCGTGTCAGCGCAGTACTGAGACACGGATAGAGAAGGAACGGTCTGACGTGAGGTTAGAAACAAAAAGTGTCTCTCTAAAACAAATATGTTCCACCACAGGTGATGTTACATCGTTGAGGAAGCTACCTGCATGAAGACCCAGAGGCAGCTGTTGGAGCGACTACCTAACTTAACTAACTAATAAATTGCGGAAGTTCTCGTGCCAAAATACTCATGCCAAAAAGTGGATAAACTCCAAATTCATTTCGATTTATGCCTAATTCTTAATTCCACAATGAAGAAAGGCAGACGATCTGTGTATACGTACGTCACCGAAGAGAAAACGGTGATAAATCACTCGACACTTAAGAATGAATCTATTTAATCGGGATTCTTGCTTGAGGCCCTTTTTTTTTATTGAGTAAATGTTACCTGCTGTGACCCAACTGCTCAGGTACAGACACACAGCGTCTCTGCACTGCAGATAAATTACGACTCACCTGATATATATATATATATTTGAATGAACATCAATAAATGTTGATTTCTTGTGGCGCCCCTTTAACATTCGTCGCTCCCTTGCTTGCCAGCTCTGATCGTCGCAGCAGTAAAAGTCACTGGAGGACATAAATAACCGTCTTACTGCTTTCTGTCCGTCTCAGATCCAGCTGGTGGACGACGGTGCCGACACGACGTCTCCGGAGACGCCTGAGCCCGGCACCGGCAAGGTTCCCAAACGAGGTGAGGACACGCACACAGACGGTTCTGTCCTTGGTCGTCGTCACCTTTTTGTGACATTAATAAAAACAGTATTCTCTGATTCATGGCACCGCGGTCCGACTGACACCTTTTTTTTCAGTAAGTGACAGGTTGCAGGTTTTATCACCGCATCAAACTGCTTTTTTAAGAAGTAGATCCGTCTGATAGCAAATGATGCAGAACACCTTCTACATCTTCTACATCTTCTACATCTTCTACATCCTTTCTCCTGATTGGTCGTAAAGTAAACAGAGTCTTTCTGCATCTTAAGAGCAGCTTCAATGTTGTTTTTCTCAGTTTACGGGTGAATTTTTTTTTTTATCAGATTGGATTCATCACCACATCAGTCATGTCTCCATTTTTCTATGAGTGTATCCGTGCCCTTAAGCAAGGCAGTGTAACCCCACCTGCTCTCCCTCTGTAGCTCGCGGTGGTTTCCGCTAGAGGTCTGAAATATAAATGTGCTTCGGTGAATATCTCATTACAGGGTCTGGTTTCACGTTGAGTGAGTCATCGACTCTGCACAAGGTTGTGGGTGTGAATCCCTCGGTGTGCACTGCCTGTCTGTTAAAGCTCTGCAGATGTTCTGTTGATGTCAACAACACGTCGTCTTTTCTACCTGCTGACAGCGAACATCTTCTTTTTTCCCACCTCAGAGTAAACGGTGTTGACGTTTGTCTTTAATTTTAGACGAGGGAGACAAAATAATCATAGAACTCAAGCAACAGATTTAAACTGCCAGATGATAATAACGACATAATTCACGTTTAACAACAGCTGTAGGATGAACGTAAAGTCACAGTAATCATGAGAAATGAATTTAAGACCAGTTGACATAACAATGTCCCTACAAGTGACCATTAATACCTGTTCTGGAGCTTTTGATCGTATCGTCATCATCTGCTGAGGAATATCGTGTAATATTAATTATAATAATAATACAAATATATATTTTTATTTAGTATCTTTCAAAACAAAGTTACAAAGTGTTTTACAGTCAAGACAATAACATAAAAATAATTAAAATCCAAAACACAGGAGTTTGAAAATATTGAAAATAATTACAACAAATTAACAAAACAAAATTCATAAGATTAAAGTGAGTTTTTTAATATTTACATCATAATTTACGTTATTAAAGAGACACGACGTTACGTTTCGACTCTTATTATTTAATTTATTTCCGCTGCATGTAAAATGTTTTGCTGGATATTCGTGTATTAATCTGGAGTTGAGATGAACGACACTCCGCGAGGAACAATATCGTTTTTATAGACTGAAGAACGTCTCAATATCTTAAAATGGTCCACAGGGTTCCTAAATGTTTCCTACTTCATCAAACAGATTTAGTTTCGGTTGTTGTGCTCTCTTAATGCTGCAGCAGTCTTTGGCATTTAATTCAGACTTGTGCTGAAAGTGATTCAGAAATCTTACGAGGTGCGACCTTGTTAGATTGTCGGCGTGACAAATCACAGGTGTGAAGTACCAAACGACTCTCTTAGACCTTTATATGCTTTACGCTCCATTCCCCAAGACACAGTTACTTTCTGCTCAAGCTGATTGTTCCACATCCGACTGAGTCTCTGAAGGTGTCCGTGTCGGCGTGGTGGAAGGACAATAAGCCATGTTGGCCTTAATCTGTTTGCACCAGGATCTTTGTGGGACTTTACACCTTGTTAAAGATGATGAACTCTGATCATAATATAATATTTACTTATGTTTCTCACTTTCTTTGTTTTTTTTTTATCTCCTCAGAGATCCTGGAGACGCCCAAGTCCACTAAACTGGTGAGTCGGATAACGCTGCGACACAAAGTTCTCCTGCAGGAAATCAGGAGCAAATAAGGCGAAGCACACCTGGAGAGACACACACACACACACACACACACACACACACACACACACACACACACACACACACACACACACACACACACACACACACACTCTATGTTATCTAGAGTAAACCCGTGTGTTGCTGTCGCCACACCTGCTCTGCTGTTTCAGTCTTTATCAAAGAAGTTCTTCTTTTTTCACAGGTTGTGTTTGAAGTGACCGTGTGTTGAGATGCTTTGTAGCTCTTCAATTAGTATATTGGCATTTATGTTATTCTATAGTGAATTAATTTATTCCAATAGTATGTTTTAATTCAGTCTAAAAGAGAGTCACTCTCTGAGTGCATTAATTGTGCAGTAGTTGTTGACACTGAAGTAGAGACACGCTGACAATCTGCAATGTAGAAGTAGTAATTTACAGTACACAGCAGTAATATACATACACTTAAATATATAAACCGTGAGGTTAACTCTTCTTTTTATATGGCTGTAAAAGGATGGAGAAGAATCTCTGTTCATAATTGAAATACAGATTTTAAACTTAAATTGATAAGAAATAACATTTTCTTTTAGATAATCCTAAATAATCTTTGTGAGTTTATCAAATTAGACAAACTGCCAAACCAAATCAGAGCTGAAGGTTCTGTTTTCATATCTGACCAGCAGAGGGCGACGTTTACTTATAAATACACTGTATATACAGTATATATAGATACTCATGCTGTGTGTTGTGACGCATCGACAGATTATTTATTTAGTGAAAGGAGAGTGAGAGTAGTTACTTTACACTGAAATCCTACTTATACCAATTTAACTGCTATTTGTTTTTAAGAATGAAATGAACATGTTTGTCTCTTAACATCACAGCGGCTGTGATTGTTCTCAGTAGAGCAGTGTGGTTCAACCCTGAACTGCACCATGTTTAGGCAAAAGATGAATAATAATGATGAATAATTTCTGAAGGATGGAGGACCTGGAGTTTAACAGACTTCAATTCTCCTCAGCTTTAGATAATTAGTGAGGTAATTATTCGTTAATAAACTTTAACAAATTCATTCTGAAGTCAGTCCAGGTTCTATTGGATTCAGGATTAAATGTCAACCTGTTCATAATGTTACAGTTGATATTTTCTTTATTCTATTCTATTCATTATTTAAAAACAAGTCTCATTGAGTCTCATTTATTAAGAGGAAAAAGAGAGACCAGGGGAAAAATAGATATTAGAATTATAATGTGTTTTATTCGCCAATCGTCTGCATATGTGAGATATTATATATATATATATATATATAATAAAAGTAGTCAGTGTGTGAAAAACCAAGTGGAAACAATGATTTATGCAGTATGTCCGTCATAGTATATGTTACTATAATGACACATTTCTATTAAGATCTGTCTGTGTGCAGTTTGTGTGAAAATGAGCTGAATGAAAGTGAATGAAGTGTTTATTTGATGGAGGTCTTTGATCCGCCATCGAGGAGCACCGACTCACCTCAGTCCCCCCCCCCCCGTCCCCGTCCCCCCCCCGTCCCCCCCCGTCCCCTCCAGCATGCCTCTGACAAACTCTTCCTTTCCTCACTTCCTTCCCTTCTTTCCTCCGACCCACGCAGCGAGGAGTGAAGCCCAAAAAGGTTGTGCATGTTTCTCTAACCTCCGTACAGTGGTGGTGTTATGTTGATGACTGTAGTGACCTCGCCGCTGCATGGCAAAACGGGCCTCGTCGCTCATTTTTTGAATTTTTTTTTTACCCATGATCCCTCACACCTCGCCACACACCGCCCAAAGCCGTGGTCTTGTTGCCGAGCCGCTCTGTGTTGATGTGAGCGAATGAAGCGAGCGAGAGGCGACAACGCGTGTCCACTTCCTGTCAGCTGACCTCACCTCACCGTGCTCTCTGCTCTGCTCTGCTCTGTTTGTTGGTCTGCATGCTGAAGTCACGAGCTTGGCAGCAGTTCTCCTGTGTCGTACCGACACATTTTTACAGATCATCTTTGTTTTAGTGGTTATTTTGTACCTTCATGTTTGAACCAACAGTCATCTTACTCCCATGACATTCAGCGCTAAGCTCTCAACAACATGTAAACGTAGGGTTTGTGACATTCAATGCCGTCAGCTTCACCACTTCGTTTTCTTGTAAAAGTAAAATGACGCATTAAGACGTGATATATGGGGCTGGTCTGGGGTCGGTATAAGTCCATCAACAGGAATATAAAGGTCATCAATGTTGATAATGGATCGATTCCGCTTTGGTCATTTATTAAGTAAAAATGCAAAATATTTCTCTCAAAATGTTTGTTTTTGCTACTTTTCTCAGTTTATATGATTTGTAAATTAAATATCTTTGTAAGACGTACATTTTTTGTTATATTTTTACACTGACAGATTAATCAATGAATCATAAAAAATCACCAGATTCCTTGAAGGTTCAGATTCATTCAAATAGAATTGTTTGCTGCAGACAGAATTTGGGGACCGTTGTCTTATTGCATCCGTCTTACTGTCTACTGTCGAATGAGACGCCATCAGAATATAACGCATGAATATAATATATTGTGAATGTTATGTTGCCCCCCCCCCCCGGGATTCATCACGACTCGGTTCAGTTCTGTTTAATAATCTTCCTCCGCTGACTCATTCATGCTGATAAATGTCAGGCGGTGACCGAGGTGAAACTCCACCTGCAGAGAGCAGAGCTGCTGCAGAGGATGGATTTCCCGTCAGCTCGGGTCTACTTTATCGTCTCCCGTTCAACCTCAGGAGCTCGGTTCAGTCCCGACCAGCAGGCCGGAACGTTCTCCTCTCTGTGCAGGTCTCACTGAGCAATGTGGGCAGTTAAATGTCACAGAGGACCTTCAGAACAGATGATTCATCCTTGTGACAGACGAGACAGAAAATATAAAAGAAGGGTGAACTGTCCTCTAATTTCAATAGTTCACCTCAAAGTGAAGAAATCTGTAGCTTCAGTTAAAGTCATAGGAGCAAAAACACATTGATTTATTATCCAGTCTTTTATTTTAAAGAAAAGGGACGTGATGTATTGATGGAACCACAAAGTGTTCAATAATAAATGAATGTATGAATGAATGAATAAATAGATAAAAAGATAGGTAGAAAGATTTATATATAGATGAATGAATGAATAGATAAAACGATAGACAGATACATAGATGGATAGGTAAATAGATGAATGAATAAATAAATGAATGAATAAATAGATAAAGATACATAGATAGATGAATGAATGAATGAATAGATAAAAAGATAGACAGATGGATAGGTAAATAGATCAATGAATGAATGAATAAATTAATAAATAATTGAATAGATGAATGAGTAGATGAATGAATACATTAATACATTAATTTATAAAATAACAAATACAATGTGAATCAATTTAGTAAATTAAAGCTTAATTCGTTATTCTTTTTCTTCATATTAATAAGATTATGATCATTGTGAAGTCTGTTTTCATTTCAGTGTGTTGTTTCTCGTCGTCGACACTTTTTTTTTTTTTTTTTTTTCTGTTGCTGACGAGTGAGAGGGACAAAGTGTGCACAGCTTTCAAAACGACCCACTTTGACTCTTGTCCTTTTACTGCTGTCGGCTGCGATAAACTCCTCGCGCATCACGCGTCTCTCTCCAGTTTCGCCAAGTGCGTGAAATAACAGCCACCGCTCTGCTCGGTCAGTGCAAGCCGAGCGCGTCGGCTGATGCTGCGTTTCTGCTTCCCGAGCGCTCATTTCATCCCCTCGTCATCCTGCTGGAGGCTGCGGAGCCGTGACCTCGGAGGCAGCAACCCTCCCACTGTGTGTGTGTGTGTGTGTGTGTGTGTGTGTGTGTGTGTGTGTGTGTGTGCTGGTAAAGCAGGAACCTGATACATCTCCACACACCCCACCATCCTCTCCGTCTGTCTCACCCCATCACTTCAGCGTTAGTCGTCTCAGAGCAGCACTTAGTCGGCGTGCTGCAGAGAGAGATGTTGAATATTTCAGCAGGACAGATGTCTCTGTAACGGATACATGTAAACAGTTCCCTCTCTCCGCTTCAGCAGCCTGAACTCTGAAGTTCTGCTTCAGTCTTTCTCCTAATAATCAATTCTTTATCATATAATCCGACAAAGAGAAGCAACCTCGCTGTATTCACTATATAGCCGAGTTTCATCACAGCCATCTCAAATTATTTACCGCTCTTTAACGTTTTCTCGCCCACAATGTGAAAGTATTTCAGGTTTAAAGCTCACAGCTAATCAGAGTATTCCCATTTAATTAATCCTCTTACATCCTCTGTCGCCCTGCCGTTGGTGCAGAGAAGGAGATTAGTGGAGCAGAGGAAGATATTAAGAAAGCTACTCAAACGGCTCAAGGAATGAACTGACCTATTAACTCACTTTTTATACTAAAATCCCTCTTTTTACTACAGTCAGTATTACATCTAAAGCTCAGGACTACCGTTTAGTTTGAGTCTTAATCGTGGCTATTTTAAAACTGAAAAAGAGCTTAAAAGCATCATTACATTAATAGATAAAAAGAACATAAACAGATATAAACTATCAAAAATAAGTAAAACTAAACATCTAGAATCTAAATATCCTTTAAAATGGACTTCAGTTCTACAAAAATAATTAGTCCCTCTGTACATTGCTTCAGGAAGAAGGGGCAGATCATTTAAAAATGATAAAATTAAGTTTTTAAGACTTTTTAATTTGTGTTACAGACCAGCTTCCTCATTCTAACGAGCCGTGGGAGAGCTCTGAGTGTTGCTAGGTGACAAGAGAGGCTTGCATCGGCGTTGCTGCTCATTTTCCTCTCTCACCTCCGTCGTCTCACATCCTCTGTTTGTCCCATGTCACACACCGTCTCACTCCCCGTCCCCCCCCCCGTCTGTCTGTGGTAACGAGTGGGTTGAGGAGGGAGGGAGGGAGGAGGCTGCACAGTGATGTAATGCGGGAGCAGGGCATTGGCTGGGCTGGAAAATCACAATAAGCAGAGTGAGAAAGGGGAAGGGGGGGGGGTGAGACAGGAGGGGAGGAGAGGAAGGTTAGGGGATGCGAGGCGTCTCCTTGTGAGCAGAAGCAGGTCGGGAGGCTCTCGGCAGCGAGACGTCCGAGTCGTAAGCGGGGGAGAAAGGAGAGGGAGGCGCCGACTGAGGATTATGAGAGGAGCTGAGAAGGAGGACATAAAGGAGGACGATAGCAGGAGGACAGAGGAAGGGAGGGGGAGCCTGGGAAGAAATCGCTGCGGCCATTTCCACCACTGCAGCTTCCCGGCCTGAGCGGCTGCCTGTCTGTCTGTTCGGCTTCAGCTGTCTGTCTGTCTGCCCTGGTCTCTGTGGATCGAACATCTTTACCTGTTTTATCCCCTTCCTGTGTGTGTGTGTGTGTGTGTGTGTGTGTGTGTGTGTGTGTGTGTGTGTGTGTGTGTGTGTGTATTTCTTGGTGACTGTGTATGTGTGTGTGTCTTCTTCTCTTGCAAATATGATGAGACAGACTCCTGCACCCCGGAAGGTACAGAACTCCATATGATCGTCCTCATCTGTTAGGATGTTGTTGTTGTTGTTGTTGTCGTCACCGTTCATCGTTTTGTTGGCAGGGCTGCTGTAAAGTTTCACTTCCTCTTTTCATTTTGGTGGGAATTGCCCTTTTTATTTCCTCTCAAGCGATATCTGATATCGCCAGTTTGGAAGTAGAAGCGTAGCTGCAGCTTGGTTGTGACCGTATTTGATCATTTTGTCAGTTTATCTTTTGCTGAGCACTGATTTGTGCAGAATTATTCCACGCCTATACATGTGTGTGCAGTCGTGTCTCTGTGTACAGCACAAGCTTTTATCTTTTATTTGGCTTCTTCATCATGCAGAAGCCCTTTTTTTACGAGCTGAATGATTTTTATTTTGTCCATCAGAGGGGAATCACATGATTTCACTCTTGGTTGCAGATGTAGCATTTCAGTACAGCCTGTTCTCGTATCTACAGCACGGCTGTGTGGCTTAAGAGGGCTGTCAGCTCTGATTTGGTACAGCTGTTCGCTCGGGCTAATTTCTGCTGAATGGTCCGGCTCTAATCCAATAAAGAACGACAACTAGCCAAAGTGACGGCCGTGCTCGAGAGAGAGAGAGAGAGAGAGAGAGAGAGAGAGAGAGAGAGAGAGAGAGAGAGAGAGAGAGAGAGAGAGAGAGAGAGAGAGAGAGAGAGAGAGAGTTGACTTTCCTCAATATACATCTATAAGCTTATATGGCTATTTTTGCTCAAAATATTGAATATTTATTCATTATTTAATCATCTATATTTAAGTTGCGCTTCATTTTACAGGTCTGAAAATGTCCTGATGAGTTTCCTGGAAAGAACAATGTAATTTGAAACTACAGGGACCCAATCAGCTCATGTTCAATCATCACACTTCTAATCAATAATTACAATCAACTGCTAAAGCTGAACATGCAAGAAAGTGAAGATTTTAGCAGATATGAAGCAATAAATTAATGATTATGTTCTTTGGGTTTAGACGGAGCTTTCAGACCTTCTTTCTAATTAATACCAAATTACTTTCCAAGAAACTTTCTTGGAAATTGCATGATATAAAGTAATGAATTATTACTAATATTCATTGAACATCTACAGAACAAATTCGTGCAAACTCCACTTGGTGAATATCATGTGATCTAGAGCTGCAACCATGATTTGTTGAATCAATCAGTTGATTGAAATATGGGAGGGTATACTGTGGAATTGATTTCCAGCCTTACACACACATACATGTTTATATATGATTTCATCGATCTAGAAACCATATCATCTATGAAATGTATCCGTATAGAGTTACAGTCTTCTCAGAATACATTGTGAGATCGTCTCTCTTTTTTCGGGATGCTCTTTGGTGTCCTTCATGGTGAATGTCTCCTTCTCCAAGCAGTTTCATTAAAACAATGTAGCCCAGGACTCTCTGGAGTGACGTGAGAGCAAAGTGAGGACGTGTCTCTGTGCAGCGGGGGTGACGAGCTATTATCGCAGCGCAAGTGTAGCGCGACAGAATCGGGCTCCGGTGAACCTCGTCCTCGTCTGTGCGAGACACAAAGCAAGCAGTCATTTAGGTCCCGGTTGGCCGTACCAGTCTCAGTGTCCATGTTGTTTCTGAGGAGTTTTGGTCACGTGGGGGGGGGGGGGGGGGGGGGGGGGAGACGAGGCCCTGGAGACCAGCTGGGACAAGAGAGAGGAGAGGGAAAACGACAGAGTAGAGGTCTGTAGGGAGGTCACGTGATGACGGGTTCATTGTGGAGCTTTTTAAAGGTCTTTATCGTCAGTTTCATGCAACCATCTTGTCCTGTTGTCTGTGATTTGAAATTAACTTTGCCTTGAATCACTAACCCTGGCTGTTTGTTTCCTTCCCTTCCCTCCTCTCCTCCTCTGCTGCCCTTTAACCTTTTTCCACTTCCTCCTCTCCTCCTCCTCCTCCTCCTCCTCCTCCTCCTCTTCCTCCTCCTCCTCCTCTTCTCCTCCTTCCTCTCCACTTCAGACCACGGCCAGAAGGCCCAAGGTGAGCCCAGTCCTCAAAGTCTGCAGGCCTTCTCATTTCTATCACTTTGAATGATTTGGTTTGATTGTTGTTTTACTTCATGAAGTAGTTTGTGTGTTCGTGTGAGTGATGCACTTTGCTTTACATTTATATTAACATCACAAATACTGTTTCTTTTCCCCATCAAGTGTTTCTCTGCTGCAGCAGGTGTAGTTACTGTTGTGTCCTTTTTTTGTTGTTGTTTTAATTAGTTCCATTCTTTAGTTTTGTATTTGCGTCCTAAATCGGGTCATCATGAAGGTCAAGAATTGTCAGTTAGCAAATAAAAGTTCAAATGTAACGTGACAATGTGTAGGTTTCTGGAAAAGGTTAGCCTCTTATAGCGACTAATAAAGCAAAATAAATAATGTAAGTTAGCATCTGCTAGCTGCTACTAATGCTAGTTTGCATTAAGTGTTTTTATAATGAGTGTGTTGACATGAAGATTAGCATCCTGGTTATGTGTTGCACATGTAAACGTCATAATCTGGATCCAGGTTTCTGATCACTTCCTGCTTTATTTGCAAGTTACTTACATACAGAAAAACCAAACATATTATGGTAAATAATGTTCAACACAGAAATAAAAGGAAAGTCTCGTATCGTTTCTGTTATTTTTCATTATCTGAGATCTGGTGGAGAAGTTAAATCCAGCCTGAAGCTAAAGCGTTGATGGGACTCGGTCTGCACAGAAACAAGCGAGTGGCTGAGATGTTGAGGAACAACAAACACACCTGCACACATATTATCAGAGACAGCCAGCTTTACTTCATGTTCAGTGTTAACCAGAATGCTAAATGCATGTCAACATGCAGTGAGGGACCTCCGTTGTGTCCATTAAAGCATCATCAGACAGTAGAATCTTTCCATTAAAGACGTAGTCATGTGTTTTTGTCTCATTGTTTCTTCCCCTTGTTTTGTTTTTTTCAGCAGCCCAGCCGACCTGCCTCTGGGAAGGGCACCGCGTCCGGCTCGGCCTCCGCCTCCGCCGGGGAGATGAGCAGCAGCGAGCCCAGCACGCCGGCCCAGACCCCTCTGGCTGCTCCGGTCATCCCCACCCTCCACTCCCCAGGAAACCCTCCGGCCCCCATCCCCAGCAAGGTCAGCGATCCGCTTTGAAAACACATCAAGCTGTGGGAGTAGTTACAGGGAAAGGCAGCTTGCTGATTAATTTTAGGACAAGGTGCATTCATAACGTAAGTGCTTACATTTCAGATTTCTAGGTTTTACAGATAGGAAACAGGTGACTAATTCCAGCTATGATGAAACATTTTGCTCCATAAACAACAATAGTTACATGTCTGTTATCTGGAGTAAGGACGGCACATAACACATAATACATAATACATAACACATAACATAACACATGACACATGACACATGACGCGTGACACATCGTGCCAACAACATCAAAGACGTCTTAAGAGAGCAGAAGTGTGGGAGTTAAAGCAGATGTGACATTTGCTTTTCCACGGCTCCTCTAAATATTCAGGCTTTTTTCACACAGCTGTCAGTTTGTGTTGGTGTCTTAAGAAGAGCCCACGGCTTTAACTGGGTTCTTAAAATACATAAGGAAACATAAAATAATGAAGTATACTCAAAGCAGACATTATGGACGCTTAATAGGCTTGTTTTTGAGTGTGCCGTCGATGCACACCGTTCTCCCACAATGCAAAGCACAAAGAACATGGGAGGCGCTGCTTACTGCTGGGAAAAATAAAATAAAATGTGTGTGGTGACAAAAAGGCTCCAAATAAATCTTTAAAAAATAGTATTACATTTCAGGAAAAACATTTTGATGTACATTTGTAATGTTTAGTTTAGTGAGATCTGATGTCACACGTTATATTTATTATAATTTATTATAATTTCCTCTTTGTGTAAAAATGGAAAAGTACTAATTAAGCATGATTAAGATGACCAAACATTAATCAATTTGCTCTAGTGAAGTTGCTTCATTGTCTGTGAACTCTTTGTTGAACAGTGCACAGGTTGAATCACTGGAACTGTACTTTTAATTTGTAGTTAAATATCACAAATTAACATTTAAACATTTAGTAAAAGTCAGCTGCCGTCTGGTTTTTAATTTAAAATTTTTATTTGAACATAGTCAGTCTGATTCATATTTTGTCCCCTCAGGAGGACGTCACATTGGAAACACAGGTGCAGTGATGTGGCGTGATGTGAAGATTTCTTTGCACTTAATATTGAAGTGTTGTTTCTCTCACTAACGTTTTAACGAGCTGCCGAAGGTGTGACTTCCAGTCTTTAATTGCTGTGTGTGAGATGCCGCTGTCTCTGTTCACAGGCTGGATGTCTTTATTTCAGGATTAGATTAAAAGATCTCCTGCTCTCCAGTAGTGCGTGTTCAATGTGTATAAGCGCATATATTAGGTGTGTCCTTCCCGACGAGGCATGTGTGCGTCTCAATGCTGACTTTCTCCACTCACTGCATGGCAAGTGAGATTAAAGCTTCCTAATACATAAAAAGATGAAACATGTGTGATTACGAATGAAATATCTCCATCTTCTCCCGTCTGTCCTCCATTTTCAAATATCCTCCTTTTCACCATCTCCTCCTCCGTCCTCCGTCCTGCTTTCGTATCGCCCTGCATACAGGAGGAGGAGGCGCTGCGTGTTCAGGTGAAGGACCTGGAGGAGAAGCTGGAGACGCTGAAGATGAAGCGGACGGAGGACAAGGCCAAGCTGAAGGAGCTGGAGAAGCACAAGATCCAGCTGGAGCAGCTGCAGGAGTGGAAGACGAAGATGCAGGAGCAGCAGGCCGAGCTGCAGAAGCAACTCAAAGAGGCCAAGAGGGTGAGAGGCAGCAGATCAATGAGTAGATATAGTAGATATAGGAATATGATATCATGTATAATATAATGCTGTGGTATTCAGACGAGTAATAGTCAAATGTGTAAACTATATGTTAACAAGTTGTGCAGGAATGATGTTTTTCGTGAACTTTGATTCTTTCTTATTTAGTCTAATGTTATAGAGAAATACTAAAACCAAGATTTCATTGTAAATTTTTAATAGGGAAGAACAAAATATATGGTTTTGGTCAGAAAACAAAACAATGCACTAAATGTAACAATTAGCTAACATAACTCTCCTTAACTATGTCGTTTTTATATTAATAAATATAAAAGGCAATCATGTTTTTATTCCAAGAACAGATCAGGGTGGAGGAGACACAAACCCACACTAAAGTAATCGTTTACAGATTATTATTTCCTTTAAGGCAGAATGGACAACCACACCTCTTAATCAATATAATACTGCCTTTAAATGGAGAATTAACTTCATTTAAAGACACAAACGAGCAGTGAATTGCAGAAAAAGAATGCGTAAAGAGAAAAACATTTCCTTGCAGGTTTTAAAGATCGTATCACGACTATATAGACAAGTGTACATAACTAACTATGCATACTATGTGTACTGTGTGTAGGAGGCAAAAGAAGCCCTGGAGGCGAAGGAGCACTACATGGAGGAGATGTCGGACACAGCGGATGCCATCGAGATGGCCACACTGGATAAGGAGATGGCCGAGGAGAGGGCGGAGTCTCTGCAGCTGGAGGTCGACTCCCACAAGGAGAAAGTGGACGAGCTCACCATGGACCTGGAGATCCTCAAGCACGAGATCGAGGAGAAAGGTCGGGCTGAGACGCAGACATGAAGACATGTTTCATCATCTGTGCTACACGTTCTTAACCCCGCATGTGAGAGCGGACGGGAGATTTTATCCAAAACGGTTATCAGAGCCAACCCACAGGTGCCATTTGTCTAATTAAAACTCGTCATTGTCTCTTTTGGCAATCTCTCATGAAGTGTCGTTTGGTGACATAAATTAGAAGTCTTTTCAAACCGCTGCAGGAAAAAAAAAGAAGAGGAAGTTTAATAAATACCACAGGATGCTGTAGAGCTCAGTTGTGTTTTTTTGGGTTTCTCACAGGTTCGGATGGTGCTGCGTCCAGTTACCATGTGAAACAGCTGGAAGAGCAGAACGGGAGGCTGAAGGAAGCACTGGTCAGGTGTGTGTTGCTTCATTTAAGTTGACGATGAATCGGGATAAGAGAGAAGAGACCGAAATTCACCAAAATTCTTGATTCTAATCAATTCTAATCTTTTTATATTTGTTTAAAATTTATTACAATTTTATTTACATTTCTTTATATAAACGTCTCGCATTAACAAAACAAAGACTCATAATCTTAACAACAACACACTTTTACTCCACACATCAAACAATCAAGCTCGACTACATGATCTTCATCTCTGGTAACGAGCTCTGAGATTCTGATGAATCATTTTCAAAGTCTGATCTCAATTGTTATTTATTGTTCCTTATTCCTGTGCCAGGATCATCTTTCATTCTTTTTAGGTTTATTTAAAATGTAATTTAAAAAGAAAAAGAAAAATGGAAGGGTTTGTTTTTGTAATACTCATTTTGGCCACAAGAGGCTGAAGTGCACACATCTCAATGTTCTAAATAGTTGATTTTTTTTTTATGTGTAAAACATGTTTTGCTGTTGGTCCCGTACCTCATACAACCCCACTTCAAAACATCCGTACTATCCCTTTAAGTCATGACAAAATAATTTAGATCAGACTTATTTTCTCATTGCTTCTCAGGGTTTTTGTTCAAATACTACATTTCTTTTTTGCAGTGTAGTAGTTGTAGACTAGTATGTGGATTCCAGTGTTTTTCTTTAATACCAAAGGTTTGGATGTTTTCTCTTGTGTTTCAGGATGCGCGACCTGTCGTCGTCGGAGAAGCAGGAACACGTGAAGCTGCAGAAGCAGATGGAGAAGAAGAACGTGGAGCTGGACACTCTGAGGAGCCAGAAGGAAAAACTGCAGGAGGAGATGACGGTGGCAGAAAAGACCATCGACGAGCTCAAAGAACAGGTCGGTGCTGCTGCGCTGCTGCAGTGACATAAATCAGTCTGCAGGCCGCCAGGAGGATGAGGATGATGATGATGATGATGATGATGATGATGAGGAGGAGGTGCTGTGTCTCAGGTGGATGCAGCTTTGGGGGCGGAGGAGATGGTGGAGATGCTGACAGAGAGGAACCTGGACCTGGAGGAGAAAGTCAGGGAGATGAGAGAGACGGTCACTGACCTGGTGAGTGGAAACCATCAGTTCATTGAGTTTAAATGAAGTTAAATATGAGAGATAAGCTTGTTAATTTAAATAATACAACACTAATGACAAGAGTCCTGCTCATCATCTCCGTGTGTATTAATGCCGCTATGGGAGGTCAGAGGAAGTTAAAGTGAATCAGTCTGCTGACTCATTTCATCATTGATATGAGCCAAAGTCATTCATTGTATGTGCTGCCCTCTGCTGGTTGTTTTTGTTCAGTTGCTATTTGAATTATGGTTTAAATATGAAGGCCACTAATAGTATTTTAGTTAGTCCACCTCTGTTATTCATTGAACCTCGGTCGGAACAAATAACCGGTCTGTCATTGTCTCGGCCAAAAGTAATCATAATCATCGTAATAATAAAGATGTTAGGATAAAACCAACACGGAGACACATGTTTTTAGATAGATGGTGTTTTGTCGTCTCCACCGCTCAGGAAGCTATAAACGAGATGAACGACGAGCTGCAGGAGAACGCCAGAGAGACGGAGCTGGAGCTGAGGGAGATGCTGGACCTCGGCGCCTCGAAAGTCCGAGAGTCCGAGAAACACGTGGAGGCCGCGCAGGAGACCGTCGCTGATTACCAGCAGACCATCAAGAAATACCGCGAGCTCACGGCTCATCTGCAGGTACGGACACGCGGCTAACACGCAGCACGTGGTTTGCTCATACGTGTTGCTCATACGTGTTGCTCATACGTGTTGCTCATACGTGTTGTTTCCTGTTTGGTGATCTTCTTCCTTGCTGCAGGAGGTGAACAGAGAGCTGACCAGCCAGCAGGAAGCCTCAGCAGAGCTGCAGCAGCAGGCGCCGGCAGAGATGTTTGATTTCAAGATTAAGTTTGCAGAGACGAAGGCCTATGCCAAGGTCAATAAGAGCTGTTTGGTCTGAATGAGGAGTAGATCTCCGTGGTGGGATAACGTTTAATGTGATTCAGTGTCAACCTGAATGCCCTTTTTTTTAACACTTTCTTTTGGTTTTCTGTGAGTTTAGAGGTTGGAAAGTTCAAACTTTTTAAAGCATATTATTTTTTATGTTTGTTAACTGATTTCTAAACTGTCAAATGTGTGATTTTAGTTCTACGCTGTGTGTGTGTGTGTGTGTGTGTGTGTTTAGGCGATTGAGATGGAGCTGAGGAAGATGGAGGTGGGTCAGGCCAACAGACAAGTTTCTCTTCTGACCTCCTTCATGCCCGAGTCCTTCCTTCGCCATGGCGGAGACCACGACTGCATCCTGGTGCTGCTGCTCATGCCCAGACTCATCTGCAAGGTGAGCGCCACGCAGTTTACTGTTTTAAACACCCAAATCTATTCGGAAAGAACAAATTTCAAACTGAGATTGTTTAAAAGAGGCTTCAAATATATTCTTTAAAGGTTTGTTTTTTTTAAAATTGACCTTATTTGTGTTTGCAGGCGGAGCTGATCAGCAAACAGGCCCAGGAGAAGTTTGACCTGAACGAGAACTGTGTGGACCGAGCCGGGCTGAAGGGAGCCGTCGGGGAGCAGCTGAGCTTCGCTGGCGGTTTGGTCTACTCGCTGAGTCTGCTGCAGGCCACGCTGCACAAATACGAGCAGTAAGTTTCACCTGCATCAAAGATATACACAGCGGGGAGAGAGTGCAACTTCATCTTGTGTGTGTGTGTGTGTGTGTGTGTGTGTGTGTGTGTGTGTGTGTGTGTGTGTCTGACTCAGGGCTCTGGATCAGTGCAGTGTGGATGTCTATAAGAAGATCGGCTCTCTGTACCCGGAGATGAGCGTCCACGAACGTTCTCTGGACTTCCTCATCGACCTGCTGCACAAAGACCAGCTGGACGAGACGGTCAACGTGGAGCCGCTCACCAAGGCCATTAAATACTATCAGGTGCGCACACACACACACACACACACACACACACACACACACACACACACACACACACACACACACGTAACACACACACACTGTTTTATTTTTTGTTTAATTATTATTTTAGTTGCGAATCTTCTGTTAAGCAGTAAAAACCAAATTTTCTTCTACAGTCGCATTTGTATTACAAAATAAAGTTTCATGTATGAACATCACACCGCCAGTGTTGATGTGTTTGTGATAACATAAGAGATGTTTTTCAGTATGTGAACTCACTCTCATCTACAACACGACTCCTTTCTCAGCACCTGTACAGCATCCACCTGGCCGATCAGAACGAGGACTGCACCATGCAGCTGGCTGATCACATCAGAGTGAGTAGCAACATCTGTACGCAGAAAAAAATACAGACTACGACCACTTCCTCCATCTGGTTACGTCACATTTCTCACCTGCAGATAATATGATTATATCTGTGTATTTAGCGGCTTGAACAGCGGTGTCTCCAGCAGTTTTACATGCTACCTGTTGTGTCCACGTGCAGTTTACCCAGAGTGCCTTGGACTGCATGGCGGTGGAGGTTGGTCGCCTGCGGGCGTTCCTGCATGCGGGTCAGGAGAAGGCCGACCTCGCCGTGCTGCTGAAGGACCTGGAGACGTCCTGCAGCGACATCCGACAGTTCTGCAAGAAGATTCGCCGCAGGATGCCGGGAACCGACGCGCCGGGCATCCCGGCGGCTCTCAGCTTCGGACCGCAGGTGTGCGACACCCTCTCGGACTGCAGGAAACACCTGACCTGGGTGGTGGCGGTGTTGCAGGAAGTGGCGGCGGCTGGAGCTCAGATGATGTCGCCTCTTGGTGAACAGGAGGGGCTGTCAGCCGTCAAACTGGAGGATGTGGCGTTCAAGACAGGAGAGCAGGTAAATACACAGTACTTTGGAAACAAGGCAACTCTGACCAGCAGAGATAAATCCAGAACAAGGACTACAATATCTTGCTGTTGGACAAAAAGAGCCACAGTGAGCAACACAAATGATCTGCTCTGGTTATTGACGAGCACACCATCGTTTTTCAGATTTATGGATCTCAGGGCGCCAACCCCTACGATTGTCTGCGGCAATCCTGCGGCATGGTCATCGCCACCATGAACAAGATGGCCACCGCCATGCAGGAGGGAGAATACGACTCAGAGAGGCCTCAAAGCAAGGTGATTCAGTGTCGAGAGCAAGCTCTGTACGTGGCTGTTCAGCTCTGAAGATGTTGAATGCAGCAGGTTTTGGTTTTGACACGAGATGATATGTTTCAGTTTTGACGTTGTGCTCTTGTTGGTCTATCAGAACCCTCCACCTGTGGATCTGCGAGCGGCGGCTCTTCGAGCTGAAATCACCGACGCCGAAGGTCTCGGCTTGAAGCTGGAGGACAGAGAGACGGTCATCAAAGAGCTGAAGAAGTCTCTGAAGATCAAGGTGGGTGAACACTCTGAAACAGACAGCAGATTCGTAGTTAATGGTGGATGCAGCATTAGTCAGTTATGATGTTCTTATTAAACCCATTAAATCTGTGGCAAGAAGTCGACTGATCTGCCACTATTTTGATAGTTAATTGTTAGTTTTTTCTTCATAGATATAAAATGTTCTGTAGTTCCAGGCTGAATGTATTAACACTCTTTAGTCTTCTCAGACATTTCTGATAAACCTCTTATTTATCCTCTGACATCTAAATGATGAATTGATCAATCAAAAAAATGTTTCCAGATTAATCAACAATGAAAAATGTAAACATGTTTATTGCATGAAACCTGTTTGTGTGCGTTTTCAGGGAGAGGAGCTGAGCGAGGCGAGCGTCCGCCTCAGTCTGCTGGAGAAGAAGCTGGACAGTTCGTCCAAAGACGCAGACGAACGCGTCGAAAAGATTCAGACTCGACTGGACGAGGCCCAGACTCTGCTGAAGAAGAAAGAAAAGTAAGAACCGCCGCCGACTGCAGGCTCAGACAGGAAGTCATGTTCTTCATGTAACGGATGTCTACAGCTGTGCGATGTTGTCCTCCTCTCTCCGCAGGGAGTTCGAGGAGACGATGGACGCTCTGCAGGCCGACATCGACCAGCTGGAGTCGGAGAAGGCCGAGCTGAAGCAGCGAATCAACAGCCAATCGAAGACGACCATCGACGGGCTCAGAGGAACCGGCCCGTCGGGAATCGCCTCCATCGTCACGGGAGTGGCAGGAGGTGAGCGGCAGGAGAACTACACGACATGTACATCTACCAACACTCTGAAGGAGCCACGATACTGCATTCTTACATCAGTTTTAGCAATTAACATAATTTAACAGACTAAAAATCTATCCCGAGAAGTTTTTGCAAACACAATTCTGACCCTCCTCTTTGTCTTCTTAATCTCTTACGTTACCTTCTGCAGAAGATCAAAAAGGTATCCACCTGCTTGTGTTGACATCTGCTTCTGATCCTGCATGCTAATGTTTCTTTAAAAAAAGGATTAAATGTTTTAACTGTGCATGGTTTGACGGCTAAAAAAACCCCATGTTTTATTTAGGGTTTCTGCAGGTCTTAAATATTTTTATAGAATGTTTTTATTTCGGGGCTTTCGGTAGTCTATGCACACTGTTCCTGTAGATATTATGTGCACAGGAGTCTGTTTTTAATCCTTTATTGTGGAGCTCCTTCAGACCTACAGCAAACACTGTCACCACTCTAATTAATACATCTGCTGCTTATCCAGATCCAGGTTGCGTTAATTTAATTATATCATTAGAAGTTGTTGTTATAGACTGCCAGGAAGTACAGAAAATTAGATAAAGAATAAATAAATTTAGGCCATTTACATTACATTATGGTCATTTAGCAGACGCTTTTATCCAAAGCGACTTACAATTCAGTATCTATCTATATACCGTAGACGCAGCTACGGGAGCAATTTTGGGGTTAAGTGTCTTGCTCAAGGACACATTGACATGAGACTAGTAGAGCAGGAGCTGGGGATCGAACCACCGACTCTCTGAATGAAAGGCGGCCCTGCTCTCCACTTAGCCACGGTCACCCCGTGGTCATATTGTCACGACTGGTTTTTCATCATACTGGACAGTTTGATCGTGGTATTAAACCGGTCTTTAAAGTCTCTTGTTAAACCTGCAGAAACCCGGTTATTAAACCTTTATGACAGAAAAGGTTTTAAAAATTGCTATAAATCTGCATCCTCTGGCATGTACATCATCTACTTGCATGGTCTTAAATTGAGATTATAAAGGTGTTGCTGGAGTTTTTTTTATGCTCCATGTATAAATGGAGGTTTGGGTTCAGTCCGGTGTTGTTCATAACCGGCACCTGCTCTTTCACTCCAGCAGCCAACGTGATGCCCGGTGCCGGTTCGGGCGTCCAGGTGATCGACTCTCCTCTGCTGACTCAGCAGATTGATGCTCAGAGACTCTGCATCAAACACCTGAAGAACGACAACAACCGACTGAAGGTACGAATCATCTCTCCGCCATCTCACTCGTTCATCGTGAGGGCGTGGTAGTCATATTACAAATGTCCCCAAGATCGTGTGCACTAGTTTTGTACACCGAGCAAAACGAAATGATCTGTTTTTCAATAACAAAATCAGTGTAAATACGGCAACCTACATTCATCAAGAATGAGAAAAATAAACAAACTAATAAAGTTTGCGTTTACGGTTTTTAAAAATATTTTTTTAAACCACAGAAATCTAGTTTGACAGATACTGATTGGAGGAAGTGACTGAGACTGCAGGTTTTGTCTTCAAATTGTGTGTTAAACATTTAAAATCCGTCACATTCGGTCACTGCTTGATCCATTTTTGCTGCTGTTTACATCTGGATCTTTTGTGTCCCTGTTTTATGCTTGCAGGCTGAGAAGATGCGCGCTCAGCTCGCCTCTCTTCCTCCTCTTCACGTGACCAAACTTCCTTCCAGAGACGGAGGTCGTCCTGAAGTGCTCTCCAGTGCCCTCTACCGCAAGACCGACCAGCTGCTGGACACTCTGCTGCAAATGAGTGCCAACGTCAAAGTGGTGGACATCACTGGGAAATCTCCGGGTATGCAAATTATGTTTTTATACAATGCTTTATACAATACAATGCTATGACTTTTTATGAAATACTATACTTTTTATGACATTTTCGACATGCTATACTATGACTTTTTTCGACATGCTATACTGTGACTTTTTTATGATTTTTTTCGACATGCTATACTATGACTTTTTTCAACATGCTATACTATGACTTTTTTCAACATGCTATACTATGACTTTTTTCGACATGCTATACTGTGACTTTTTTCAACATGCTATACTGTGACTTTTTTCGACATGCTATACTGTGACTTTTTTCGACATGCTATACTATGACTTTTTTCGACATGCTATACTGTGACTTTTTTCGACATTCTATACTTTGACTTTTGTATTAAAACAATTTGACAGACTATACAATTACTTTTTTATAGCTTTTTTTGACATGCTATACTATGACTTTTTTTGACATGCTATAATCGTCGAAAACAGTCATAGTATAGCCTGTCGAAAAAAGTAAAAAAACAGTCATAGTATATTAAGTCAAAAACAGTCATAGTATAGCATGTCGAAAAAAGGAAAAAACAGTCATAGTATATTAAGTCGAAAACAGTCATAGTATAGCATGTCGAAAAAAGGAAAAAACAGTCATAGTATAGCCTGTCGAAAAAAGGAAAAAACAGTCATAGTATAGCCTGTCGAAAAAAGGAAAAAACAGTCATAGTATATTATGTCGAAAACAGTCATAGTATAGCCTGTCGAAAACAGTCATAGTATAGCCTGTCGAAAAAAGGAAAAAACAGTCATAGTATATTATGTCGAAAACAGTCATAGTATAGCATGTCAAAAAAAGTGAAAAACGGTCTTAGTATAGCATGTCAAAAAAAGTGAAAAACGGTCATAATATAGCATGTCGAAAAAAGTGAAAACGGTCTAAGTATAGCATGTCGAAAAAAGTGAAAAACTGTCATAGTATAGCATTTCAAAAAAAGTGAAAAACGGTCATAGTATATTATGTCGAAAACAGTCATAGTATAGCCTGTCAAAAAAAGTGAAAAACGGTCATAGTATAGCATGTCGAAAAAAGTGAAAAACTGTCATAGTATAGCATTTCAAAAAAAGTGAAAAACGGTCATAGTATATTATGTCGAAAACAGTCATAGTATATCATGTCGAAAACAGTCATAGTATAGCATGTTGGAAAAAGTCGGAAAAAGTCAATAGTGGTATATCGAAAATATATGAATAAACATTCATAGTATACTACGTAAATAACAACTTCCCAAAGTCATACAATTAATTGAGTTTTTCGTGACTTTATTGTAATATGCATTACAATTACAGAAATGGAGTCATTTGCATTAAAATTCTTCAGCAGGCTCCCTTCAACAAT